>NC_036861.1:986616-1020065 GCF_002910315.2 Salvelinus sp. IW2-2015
CAGCGGTTTAACTGGACAGGTTCCACTCAGAACAGGCCTCGCCATGGTCGACCAAAGAAGTTGAGTGCACGTGCTCAGCGTCATATCCAGAGTTGTCTTTGGGAAATAGACGTATGAGTGCTGCCAGCATTGCTGCAGAGTTTGAAGGGGTTGGGACTACTTTACATTGTAGAAAAGTGTAATTTCTTCAGTGTTGTCACATGAAAAGATATACTCAAATATTTACAAAAATGTGAGGGGTGCACTCACTTTTGTGATATACTGTATGTCAGGAACATGGAGGTTGGACGGTGGGTGGCCACAAGCATTGGATTGTATCACTGTATCACCATGGACGCAGGTCACAAAGAGTGTTCTGCGTGTGTGTGTGTATTGTGTGTGTGTGTGTGTATATTTAGGCAGCAGAGGTCTCACGGTCAGGTTGTGATAGGACTAAAAATAATAAATGCATGACTGTCAGACTTCCAATTTCTATCCTTGTTTTCTAGAGACGTTACTTGTCTATTTGTTCTAGTTCTATGGTAAATAAAGCAGGTATGGTACTGGTGAAGATGGAGAGAGATTGACACCAATCACTGTGACTCTTTTATATAATAACATAGCTGCAGACTGGGTTTCACCTTGGGCATACTGTGCAACTGTACCATACTATTCAAGGTGCTTGTGTGTGTGTGTGTGTGTTTGCGGGAGTGTGTGCTTGCGGGAATGTGTGCAAGTGTGTGTTTGTATTTGTGGGAGTGTGTGTGTTTGGGTGCGTTTGAGACCAGTGTGTGTGGGATGGAATGCGTACTGCTGGGAAGGCACTCGGGAAAGTTTGCGAGGTCATCTCAATTTGCCAGGGGTGATCCATGGGTTAATCCATCACCCATTAGGTCTCACAAGACAGATAGGAGGTCGGGGAGAGGAGCCCATACCCCTCTCATCTCATCCCCCTCAAACACACACATACACACATTATTAAGAAAGAGAAAGATAAAAAATAAAGAGAGAAACGGAGACAGAAACAGAGAGAGAACCAGCCGGTAAGAATAAGCTCCACATCCTTGTCAGCCTGACACTCCCCCTTCCCCATTAACCCCTTCCCTCTCTTTGTTGCCTCCCGGACAATGGAGGCGATTTTAATTAGGCTTGGTTTCCAGCCGGGAAGAGAAGGGTAGAGCAGTGAGCCCCTGCTTACTCAGCCCTGATGGTCCGTTATGGGCCCTTTATAGAGAGAGCTGCTGGGCTCTTGACTCAGCAAGTTACCAGTAAGAGCTTTAAATAGCTTCCTCTTCTCACATCGCCACTGCTGTCTGGGGGTCTGACAGAAATGTGTATGTGAGAAAGAGAGAGACTGTCTGTGTGTGTACGTGCGTGTGTGTGTGTGTGTGTGTTTGTGTGCAGCTGTGTGAGTCGTTCATATGAGTCCCCCATCCTCATCTGAAAAGGCCATTAGGTTCCTGCATGGGTCCCTTCCTGCTTCTAATAACAAAAGTTATTATGCAATGCTTCTATCTAGCATTGGAACATGACAAAGCCAACAAATGGGCCCTAATTATGAGGRCGATAAGGAAATGGCGTCATTACTGCTAATATTAGTTTTATGAGAGGATACTGTGTCAAGGGGCCCAAGAGAGAAGGGTCTCTAGTGGAAATATATTTCTAATAGGGGCCCCCGTTCCCTTCAGGAGGATTGGTTATTATCTTAGAACTATGAACCCCTGGACCTGGGGATGGAAAAAAGATKAAAAAGACCAAAATGATCGACGGAGAGAGAGAGTTGGGCCAGGATTCAAACCGACGCAGATTAACGGCCTACGCATGGCGATTGACTTGTAAAAGCAATTTTCCCAGACGTTCGCAGAGATCCCGTAAACGCTGCGGATATCACATTTAAAAGTCAATCGGAGCGCACAGATCTGTGTTTGTTTGAATCTTGGCCTTGGTCTCAATCATGGTCCTTCCCCTCTACATGAAATGAACAACCCAGAATCTCAATCAATCAAATCAAATCTTATTGGTCACATACACGTGGTTAGCAGATGTTAATGCGAGTGTAGTGAAATGCTTGTGCTTCTAGTTCCGACAGTGCAGTAGTATCTAACAAGTAATCTAACAATTCCCTCCTTCCGCTACATATCCAGTCGATATCCAGAGGTAGGCTACATCTAAAGCAGCAGGAACAGGAGGAATAACCTCCCTTCTTTCTGCCTCTAAGATCCTTGGGATTCGGGAATGTTTCCCTCTCTTTTTTCATTTTTCCAAGGACTCCTCATATTTTCTCCCGGAGGCTGCTAGGAGGACAGGGCGCTGGCCGGAGATAAAAGCCGGGGTAGGGATGAGGGATGATCCGTAAGAGCCTGTGTTCCTGTCTCCCATCGTCTCTGAGGAGAGAGAGGGATGGAGCTGGGCCGGTCGTATAGCAGTGGGTGGGCGGCTCACTCCCAACCCAGAACTCCTTTTTTTTTTTTTTTTTAACTCATGTGGTAGAGTACTGTGGTTGTGGCATATAGGAGCTGCAACAGTAGCCATTCTGACCTTGACCGTGACAGTACAGGGGCCTTAACTCCCTCCCGTCTTGCCCTGCCCTCTTGGGGTGTTGTGAGATATTGAAGTACAGGGTATATGTGGTCATTGTTAGGTGTCAAAGAGAGAGAGGGAGGGTGCTTGAGAAGGATCGTGACACCATCCCTTGATATCTCGGCCCTGTGGCGTCAGGGGCTCCTCGTCGACGACCGTTTATTTATCTGGGGAGGAAGCGAGACGCGTTTCCACGAGATACATTATCTGGTTTCTGCGAAAGGGAGGTGTTGTCAAGGCGACG
The DNA here is from genome assembly GCF_002910315.2 of Salvelinus sp. IW2-2015. Classification (NCBI taxonomy): domain Eukaryota; kingdom Metazoa; phylum Chordata; class Actinopteri; order Salmoniformes; family Salmonidae; genus Salvelinus; species Salvelinus sp. IW2-2015. The sequence goes on from NC_036861.1 coordinate 989,420, forward strand.
GGCGGGAAATTGAAGTGAGCTCAGAGCCCCAATAACAAACAGTGACAGAAACAGAATGGAGTTGGATTAAGAAATAGAATAACAGTGACGGTAAGTGTTTGGGCTGCACCTCTTTGACCTTAGTCGGAAATTACACCTCTTTTTTTTCCTGGCCTGTTCAGATTGGTCACTCCCCCTGTATGACAATAGACAAATGTTGACAGGAGACTGATCCTGGAACAGTGAAAATGATGAAAGTTGGTTGATGGCACGCACACAATGATGGYCAAGCAAAAAGACAACAGCATGCTTGATTTTTTTTGATTGACACGCATATCTAAAATGCATMTTTTTTTAATTTTTATACCAAATAGCCTAGATTGGTTAATGCAGGCCTAGTTTTCAGTGCTCAGTATATCAGCTGCACATTCTTTAGACAAAAACACCTTTCTACCCCAGAATGTCAGAGAATTAATCGAAAGTCATTTTCAATAGATTATGTTTAAGTAGTCCATTGACAATAATTATGGTTCATTTTCCTGGCCCACCGAACACAATCGGTTTCAAACCGCGAGTCCCCTGCCAGAGCAAATAAAACCGCATATCTACAGAATCAATAGAACATTTAAGGTAATATTATTCTTGACATAAATTACACAACCACTTTCATTTTGTTGGATGGCTCTGAACTAGTACTCAGCAGCCAAACAGGCCACAGGAGTGGTATCAGGGAGCCAATAGAAATCCTATAGGTAAAATCTGGGGCATGTCATAGGCTATCTGACAGGAACAGGAAGTTTTTGGAGTTCAAATCAAATCAAATCAAATTTTATTAGTCACATACACATGGTTAGCAGATGTTAATGCGAGTGTAGCGAAATGCTTGTGCTTCTAGTTCCGACAATGCAGTAATAACCAACAAGTAATCTAACCTAACAATTCCACAAACTATACCTCTACACACACAACACAAAGGGTGGAAAGGGATAAGATATGTACATAAGAAAGACTTATATGAATGGAGTGGGTGGTACACGAAACGGCATGGCAGATGCAGAGATGGTAATAGAGGTGACGGTGTATCATATATGAGATGAGTACGGTAGCGGGTATGTACAACATAAAGTGGCATAGTTAAATGGCTAGTGGTAATGTATTACAGTAAAGATGGCAAGAAATGCAGTAGAGATATAGAGTAAGTACGATACAGTATGTTTATACATATGAAGATGGGCTAATATGTAGGGCGTATGTCAGTAACCGATTATCTCTAAGTTGCACTTTGTTTAAAGTGGATCTCCTAGTGGGTACAGTCTTATGACACTACTTTCATTCGAATTCCCATTTTAAAGTGGGCTGGAGTGGGATCAGTATGATTGGCAGCGGGCCGCTAAATGTTAGTGTGGCTGATTTAACAGTCTTGACTGGCTTGGACTACAGCATGCTTTTTCAGTCTCTCGGTCTCGTGCTTTGATGCACCTGTTACTGACCTCGCCTTCTGGATGATAGCGGCGAGTGTGAATCAAGGGCAGTGGCTTGGGTGGTTGTTGTCTTATGATCTTTATGGCCTTCCTTGTGAGAGGCATCAGCGTGGTGTAGGTGTCCTGGATGGCAGGTAGTTTGCCCCTGGGTTGAATGGCGTGTCTTGCAGACCCACTAGCCTCTGAGGCCTTACGGTTTGTGGCAGGGACCAGTTGCGTAGCCAGGCCCGGTGATCCAGGCCCGATCAGGTAATCGCTTCGTCGATTGTTGCATCTGTAGAAGTTTGTTGAGTGGCTGGGTGAGCAAGTACCTGAATATCGTTCAGCTCCTGAGGAGTTGAAGAGCGCTGTGCTGCCGCTTCTTCACACAACCGCTGTCTGTGTCGTGAGTGGACAAATTCAGTTTGTCGGGTTACTGTGTACACCTGCAGACTTAAAACTTTCACCCTTCTCCTCACTACTGACCCTGTCGTAGTGTCGATAGGGGGTGTCCCTCTTTGTCTGACTTTCCTGGAAAGTCCACAATCATCTCCTTTGTCTTTTTGTGATCGTTGTGAGTTGTGACGGATTATTATTTTCCTCTGACACCCAACACTCCGTAGGGCTTCACCTCCTCCCTATAGGCCGTGCTCGTCGTTGTTGGTAACTCTAGACGCCTACCACCGGTAGAGGTGGGTCACTCCGGCAAACATTGATGATTGAGTTGGAGGCGTTGCAATGGCCACGCCAGTCGTGGCGTGAAAAGGAGAGTACAGGAGAGGCTCAGAACGCACCCTTGTGAGGGCCCAGTGTTGAGGATCAGCGGGGGGCGGAGATGTGTTGTTTGACCTACCTCACCACTGGGGCGGCCCGTCAGGAAAGTCCAGACCCAGGTTGCACATAGGGCGGGGTCGCGAGACCCCAGGGTTCGAGAGCGTGATTGATGACGATTTGGGAGTACTATGGTGTTAAAATGCTGAGCTGCTTAATCTGATGACACAGCATTCTGCAACATGGGATATACTTCTCTTGTCCAGATGGGTTCAGGCAGTGTGCTTCGTGTGGTTGCCGATTGCGTCGTCTGTGGCGATACCTATTGCTGGTCGGGTAAGCAAATTGAGTGGAGGGCTTAGGGTGTGCCGGTAGGGTGAGGTTTTGATATGTCCTTGCTAAAGTCTTCTCAAAGCACTCATGATCGACGGAATTGAGTGCCTCACGGGGCGGGTAGTCGTTTAAGCTCAGTACCTTAGCTTTCTTTAGGAACAGGAACAATGGTTGCCCTCTTGACAAGCATGTGGGAACAGGCCAGACTCGGTGATAAGGATTGATTTTAGAATTATGACGTAAACCACACCAAGCCAGCCTGGTCTGCGCATGCTCTGGGACGCGGCACTGGGATAGTGCCGTCTGGGCTCTGCAGTCCTTGCCGAGGCGTTTAAACACGTGTTTTTTAAATGTTTACTCACCCTCTCTGCTGCAGTGAACGGAGAGCCGCACGGATTTTCTTCGGGAGATAGGGGGCCGTGGTATCAGTGGCACCTGTAACATTGTCTCCAAAGCGGGCAAAAAAAGTTGTTTAGCCGTCTGGGGAGCAAGACATCTCTGGGTCCGCGACGGGGTGGTTTTCTTCTTTGTAGCCGTGATTGACTGAGACCCTGCCACATACCTTTCGTTGTGTCTGACGTGTTGAATTGCGACCCGATTTTGGTCCTCTGTACTGGGACTTAGCCTGTTTGGAATTGCCTTGCGGAAGAATAGCTCACTGTTTGTATTCGAGTCATGCTTGCCGGTCACCTTGGCCCTGTTAAAAGCAGTGGTTCGCTCGCTTTCAGTTGTCACGGCGAAGGGCTTGCCGGTTCAATCCCACGGTTTCGTGGTTTGGCGAATGTTTTTATCGTTGCTTGTGTGGTACATAGGAGCATCGTCCAATCAACCTTCACTATCACTCGACTCAGCCTACCGACATCAGCCATATCATCGTCCAACTATGTTCCGGATTGAGCACGCCGATGCGGAACATATTCCAATTCGCGTGATCGAGCAGTCTTGAACTGTGGATTCGATGATCGGATCCAGACGTTAAACAGACTGAGCGCGGGAGCTTGTGTTGGAGTTCTTATCTGTTTGTACGGGCTGGAATCAACAAAATGTGGAGTCTTCTCAGCTTTTTCCGTAAAGGGGGCGTTGGGTGACGGGCCTTAATATCGCGCAGCGAGAAATTAGTATAAACAATGATCTAGGTTTTCCACGCCTGGGTAGCACAATCGATATGCAAGCTGATAGAATTAGGGAGTTTGTTTTTGATTAGCCTTTGTTAACAATCCCCAGGCTACGATGAATGCAGCTCAGGGTGCTTGTTTCAGTTTACAAAGAGTCAGATTAAAGTGTCGTTACAGGGCAGAGGAGCACCTTTCTGCTTGGGGGGAATATATCACGGCTGTGATTATGATTGAACGAGAATTCCCTTGGTAGATAATGCGGTCGACATTTATTTAGAGGATTCTACTAGGTGAACAGAATGAGCTTCGATTCCTGTTGTTGTCTGATATTGATCACACCACTTCTCGTTATAATCATAAGCCATACCCTCCCGCCCACTTCTTCTTACCGGAATAGATGTTTGTTTCTGTCGGCGCGAGCCATGAAGACCACGTGCGCACCGACTCTAAAAGCCGTAGCTGTCCCCCCCCTTGAGTTTAAGGCTCACATAGTTTCCGTGAAGCAGAGCACGTAGTCATCCCCTGATGTCTCCTGAATGCCTTCCCTTGCCTCGATTTCATCAACCTTACTTGTCAAGAACTTGAGACATTGGCGATAGTATCGCTAGGAGTGGAGCGCGATGTGCCCGTCTCCGAAGCCTTGAATCACGAGACCGCCTCCGTTTGCCCCTGTTTCGCGTCGCACGGCCTCGCCCGGCTGGATCAATCCAGTTGTATTGGGGAAGGCCAAACAGCTGATCCGTTCTCCGGTGAAAGTCAGTGTTCCTAGGCTAGGAACGATATGAGTGACCGTTAATCTATATTCAGTAGTTCTTTCCCGACTGTATCGACTAATGAAACCTACGGACTTACCTGGCAGGTACCGATGTAAGAGAATAACACATAAAAAAAACAAAATGCAATTTGGACACGCGCCATTTCTTTTGGGCCGAAAGGACAGCGTCTCTGAGCCTCTGGCTCGTTAGCGACTGTGGCCTTTGCCCGGTAGGAGTTCTGATGCCTCGTTACCGGTGCCTCTTCGTGCCCTTCGGTAGTAGCTACTAGCCTCTTGTTGCCTCTGAGCCCCTTGGCCTCTGTAGCTTCTGTTGCTCTGTAGTCGCCTCTGTTGCCTGTTCTCTTAGCTCTGTCCTTCTTGCCTCTGTAGCGCTCTGTACGTGGTTGTCTGCCTCTTAGCCTTTGTAGCTCGTTGCTCTGTTGCTCACGTAGCCTCGCTGTAGCATCTAGCCTCTGTGTTCCTGTGCCTCTTCTAGCCTCTCGTTAGCCTCTTAGCCTCTGGTAGCCTGCTTAGCCTCTGGTATCGCCTCTGCTAGCCTCTGCTAGCCTCCTGCTTGCTTCCCTCTGTAGCCTCTTGTCGTGCTTGTTGGCTGTACCCTAGCTCTTCACTTTTTTCTGTTGCCTCGTGCCTAGTCGTAGCCTCTGCTCTGTATCCGCCTGTACCTCTGTAGCCTTTCTTCTGTAGCCTCTTAGCCTCTTGTAGGACCTCTGTTGCCTCTGTAGCCTCTTGTAGCCTCTTGTATGCCTCTGTTGCCTCTGTAGCCTCATGTAGCCGTCTGTAGCCCTCTGTAGCCTCTGTAGCCTCTGTAGCCTCTGTAGCCTCTGTAGCCTCTGTTGCCTCCTGTAGCCTTCTGTTGCCTTCTGTAGCCTCTGTAAGCCTCTGTAGCCTCTGTAGCCTCTGTTCCTCATCTGTAGCTCATAGTTACCTCTGCTGTTGCCTCTGTTGCTTCTGATAGCCTCTGTCGTCATCTGTTGACCTCCGTGCCTTGTAGCACTCTGTTACCTCTGTTACCTCTGTAACCCGCATCGTTCATCAGCTCCCTTCTACAGGAAAAGCCTTCCACCCCAAAGGTTGTCATCAGAGATGAACTTTTACCTCAGCCTTGTCTTTCATCTGAATAAATCAGACTTTGAAATGAGACATTAAAAATAACGAGCTGTTTCCCGGACTCTTCTGATCTGGGGGACCAAAATCCTCAAATCATTAACTGTTCTGACTCCTGACTCCTTGAGCATTTCCACTCAAACAATGCAGCAATTACTTCTCGGCCCTTTTGCTTTTCTTTCCACAAAGTTGGACGTTTTTGAAACCTTGGGCCTTTTTTGTGTGTGCTCAAGGCCACCTCAGGTTCCAAACGGTTCTGTTCCAGCAATTAGAGAGCCTTGCTGAGCTTGTAATCATTATTTAGTGGTAACGTAGGACTTCCTCCATTGTGACATTACCATTTGTGAATCTGGACATTGTTGCGCAACACTTCGAAAAACAAACTCTCAACTTCTCCGCAAACTCTGCTCTGCAAATCCCAGCCCAGGTTCCCTAATTGACCCACTCACTCCTGATGAGTTAATTACAACAAGGTTTGGGGTTTCTGGGTTTCAGGATCTGAGGGGCTATTTACCCCCATCTCAACGCCAGAAGTGACAGAATCGGTTACGGAGACCTGAGGCTGTAATTTCGTTCAAAGTAAAGTTCGGGGGAAGAAACTCCAAGAACTACTGTTCCAAAGCAATTAGAGTTAGAGTGATCCAATGGTTGGTGTGTGCTGTGGGTATCCCAGAATTCCAGTGGGGCGAGGGGTAGGGGGTGGGTACTGCGCAAGAGGCATTATGACATGGCAGTGTTCTGCGGTTCTGGGAGCCGGTTCAGAAACAACATGTCAGCTCCATCAGTGTCAGAATCAATCTGCGTGGACAGAACCAGCTGGTGTAGTTACACTTGAACAAAAAATAGAACCATCCATTGTTGTCAATGGATATGGATATCTGCTGGTTTCCATTTTTAGCGTAATAATAAGCAACCCCTCGGAAATATGTCTAAGCCATTGGTCTTCTCTCTTTATCATTCGGAGTGCTTGTGCAACACTTGTAGAATAACGAGGCATTGTGTCACGCCATTGTGTTTCTCCTCCAGTGTTGCAGTCAGCGACTTGTTCTTCTATNCGGAGTGCTTGTGCAACACTTGTAGAATAACGAGGCATTGTGTCACGCCATTGTGTTTCTCCTCCAGTGTTGCAGTCAGCGACTTGTTCTTCTATGGCTTGAGTGTTAGGCTACACAGGCCCTGAAAAGACCTCTTCCTGGTCCAAGAAAGCTTTTTTTATCTGGGTTTTGCCAGATGTATTGATTGATGTACCATGATTTATTATAAGAATCATCCAGCAGACATTTTCATGAAATATGTACTGTAGACTTTGTAAAGATCCAAAATATGCTACTGTAATATGGTTTGTGCATGCCCATTTGTGGAGGGGTCCAGGACCATTACGAAATCATTATGACCATCCCTTCTCCCTCCCACTTAAACAGTGGAACAGCAGCATCATCATCATCATTTCATCACTGTATTTGACTCTAGAACATTACCGTTCCGTATTAGTGTCCTGATGTGAGCTTCTCTGGCTCGCTGGCCTAGACCTGGCAGAGTGTCTCAGTGTGAGCTCATCTTCCACACTGTGCTCTCTCTCTCCGCTGCCCCGTCCAAGAACAACGCCTGAGCCGGGGCAGAAGCGCTGGCTTCACACCCCATTAGCCGCCCTAAGCATCCACGCTGAGGCTTTGAAGGCTTCAAACAGGGCTGGAGAAAGACGGGCCATGGCGGGAAGTGAATTCCTACACACACAGTCGTACTGTGGAGAGAGACACACACACACATTCTAAAACACAAACCGAAAAAATGTAAGACGTTGTGGAATTCGGGCGAGAGTGGCGTCATTCTACAAACGAGAGAGGAGCGAGAGAGAGGTGGGGAGAAAAGAACAAGAAACGTGTCCAAAGGAAGGCCGAGGAGCGCCGCAGGCTCCTAATTTACGGTTTCGCCGCTTCCTGCTAGGTCCCACTTCTCAATAGGAGAGACGGCACTAGATGTGTGGCAGGGAGTCAAATATGCTCCCCTCCTCCTGCAACCTTCTCCCCCCTCCCTCATCCCTCATTTCAATGAGCGAAGAAGTCTGCATGCGTGTGAAGAAGTCTGCCCCGGAGGCCCAGGAGAACAGGCACGATGTTTAGTAGCTACAGGTTGGGTTTTTATCTTACAAAGTGTCTGAGCTGAGACCGTGCAAATGCCTCCCCGACCGCAGCGCTCTGACAGCCCCAGTCTCTCTCTATTTACACTGTGGCTGAGCCTGAGTCCAGACGCTATGAGCACAGTTCTACACACACAGAACCTGTAACTCATGAGATCTGTGTGTGTGTGTGTGGGGGGGGGGGGGGAGAGAGAGAAGAGGTGTGTGTGTGCAAGCGTGCGTGCTTTCTGTTGTGAGAAAGAGAGATGGAGATGGATCTTTTGACAAATCTCACGTAGGCCAGTTTACAGAGGGATGTTGATGTAATATCAGTATATTGTTGTTATGAAAGTAGTTGTTGCTAACTCAATTGTCCCGATGCATTGGAATCTACAGTTTGTGTTAGGGCATTAGCGTGATTCAAATGACTGGAGAAACAGGCATCGTTTAACGGCTGAATCAAGGGGTTCAGAACTTTGGCACAAGTCATTTCAATGAAATCGAATTTCCTCCTAAACACATTTATGTTCATTGAATGCTTCCCAAGTTAGGTTACCATCGAGAGCCAGCCAATAATAAAAACCTTAAATAAGTACCAAGCTGCAACTCTTCTGTTCACAGCCACCATCCAGGGTCATTGAGTTGGTTTAACCATGTTTTTTTATTGCACCCTGTGCTGCGATCAGCCCCCCGAGACTCTTTGCACTAATTGACTGATTGTTAAAAGAGCTAGAAAAGATCAGGCAAGTTAAATATCCCAGACCTGAATGCCCTGTGAAAGGAGAGGTAACTTAACACACACTCAGTGGGATAGGGAAAGGACAAGTGTTTAGTTTGCAGGGAAAGAGAAAGCAGTCGGCCTGCAGAGCATAGCCTATAGCAGAGCATCTAGATTCTACACCCCTTCCCTCCTTCTTTCCTCCCCCTCTTTATCTGGCACTTCTCTTCTTCTTCTCCACCACACCACCACCTCTCCTCTCCTCCCCTTTTGCCCAAACTGAAGTCATTCTCATGCCTTTTTATTTAAAAAAAAAATCTGTTGCGGTGGACTTGCGTTCTAATAAAGCAGCGTGAAGGCTTGTTAAGGCCAGAGCGTGGACGGCGGTAAATCGGCGAGAGGTGACACATGCTAACGACATTTGCAGCAGACAGCGAGGCAGGGAAGGAAAGCCCCCGGTTCTCCTCGGTCCCCCGAGAAGCGTCACGCCACATTTCTGCGGTGGTAGAAGACCCAGAGGGTCGTGGTTGGGGGTAGCGCGAAAAGGTTAAAGTTCACGCACCTGGTGACAATGGGCCCTAGTGCTATAATCACTAATGAGGCTAGGAGAGAAGTGGAGCTGGTTTATAGAGCAGAGAGATTAGACTAGAGAGGGTTTTACCATATTACTTTACTCATACACTCTTAGAAAAAAGGGTTATTCGGCTGTCCCCATAGGAGAACCCTTTTTGGTTCCAGGTAGAACCCTTTTGTGTTCCATGTAGAACCCACTGGGGAAAGGATTCTACATGGAACCCAATAGGGTTCTACCTGGAACCAAAAAGGGCTTTTCAAAGGGTTCCTCTATGGGGCCAGCCGAAAAACACTTTTAGTTTTCTAGATAGCATATTTTTTCTAAGAGTGTATACATTCATTCATTCATCACCCATTCACTTCCTCTTGGCTGTGATCATACAGTAATGATATTATCGTGCATGCTTGTTCTAGGTCCCTGATCGCTAAAGAAGTCCCTCATTGTCAATTAATCGTACATTCAAGTAAGGATTTACGATATACGTGACATCACTCTGGGCCAGATAGTGAGAAACAAGGCAATTATTTGACATGCTATGTGTTCTGATTTATGGATCTGAAAACTCCCAAGGAGGCCATTGGAAGTGGTTGCTTTACTTGATTAAACTGAACAGTCCTGTAGTCAAACATGCATTACCTCAAAAGAGGTGATTTGTAGACTAAAGACTTTGGGGACATTCTGTTCCTAACCTACAGTATTTGCATCACTTGTTAGTGATTTTGCATAACACTCCAAACAAGAGTGACTCACAACAAGTGCATTTTACAACCCCATAAAACCAAGCATAACCCAATTAGCCAACCAAAAAGACCTTACTAGCCGTCTCTCATCCATGGTCCGTCTGCTGGCTAAGATTTCTTTCCCGATAGTCCAATGTGCGAAGAGCCAGCCTTCGCGAACGACAAACCCCTCTCCACCATCTTTCAACATATGAACAAAAAATGAAAGGACAGGACCCCCCCAAAAAAATTGGTGTGAAACTATACATTGTTCTGGCCGTGTTCATTACATAACGTGTCACAGAGATGGTGTTAGAGGGGATATCCCCACATGTCTCTTCCAGTCAGAATCAGAATCTGAGGAGACAAGACAGGAAACGTACCCTACCTTTCCCTGCCTGAAGGGCCTTGCTAACACTAACCCCATTCATCTTCAAACACTGTTTTATTTGATCCTTTCCCTCAAAATCCAGCCAGTCATCTCTGTAACAGAAACTGCCTGTCACCTATGTTTTGTGACTAATATGACAGGTTAATATCTTCATTTGGAGACGCAGGCCTTGTGTGTGTGTGTAGGCCCGCCTTAATTGCAGACTCTGCTGGATTAGTGTAAAACCGCAGTTATGATAAGTGTTGGTTTAGTTAGCACAGCGCCGTACGCCCGCCGTCTCAGTGTCTTAGTTGACAACTTGGCCTTCTCAGCCAGGCCCTCAGGCAAGGGGAAAAGAGCCTGCCAAAATATGTGAGATCAGAAAATCCCTTTGAATCGGTCTCATAGAAACCAAAGCAACGCAGCCCAAATAGACTGCAGGTGATATATGACAAGAGAAGGGAGATGGGAGGGAGCCGTTGTTTAGAGAGATCCGTCTCGCATCTTTCCGATCTATGTTGGCTCCGTGTAGTCCAAGAGCTGTTTGTKGATGTCCAGTGCTGGGCTAGGTGGAGAAGACACACAGTTAAGTAATACGGCTGGTTGTCCAACTGTGGAAAACAGAGTGAAACAGAGTGAAACAGTATTATCATTGGTTTTGAAGGTCGTGTTGACGCCGGGACTTGCACCGGGGTTGCGAAAGGTTGAGCAATTGTTTTACACAGTTTGGTTCCCAACTTCCCGTCGATGTGATGAGGTCTTGGTTCAGTTTGATCAGGATCGGATAGAGGGACGAATTTATCCAAAGATTTACCACAGTACCCATAGTTCACCTTGAGGTTATCAGATTAACTTTGGTCTGGCAAAAGGAAGCACGAATCTCAGCACAGCGATTCTCTGTCTGGAATTGACTGTGAAAAAGGAAACACTGCTCCAATGCGCCAACAGTTAAATAAAATCCATTTCTAGTCCCCAATGCTCCCCTCTCTTACCGTTCAATAAAATAAAACCCAACCGCTTCATAAGTGAAAGCAGAGATTTTGGTTTGCCCTCACTGAAAGCTATAAATCCAGTTATTCTCAATCTGTATTGTGTTCAACACACTTCCCTGTGCCATTGACCAATCCGATTCATTTATTGGTGGAGCTCTCGGCTACAGTAACCGACCACTAGCCTGGTTACTCGTGGAGTTTTTGGCTACAATATCCTGGTTTAACTCATGGTGAATACAGCACTCTGTCTGGTTAAACCAGGCTTTGCGGATCCCACCGCTGACACCAGTGGGAGAGTTGTCGGAGGGCGATAGTGACAGTGTCAGTGGATGCTCCAGCGCTGTGTCCTCATGCTGTCTACCAATCAAATTCMCTCATGGGAGTTCTTAGCTACAGGAACCTAATCGGATCCCACCCTTGACACAGTTGTCGGAGTTGTGACTGACAGTGCAAGTGGATGGATGCTCCTCCAGTCCAGCACTGCGTCCCCAATKGGTATCAGTCCCTCACGCTATTAAGACGGCTGGGTCTTTGTGGGTATTGTTTAGTGGGGGTCTATGGGAGGCYTGACAGCCCTTATTGTATTCTTTATTCACCCCTAAAGGGCTTTCACTGCCACGGCCTGAATGGGGCCTGTCCACGTCAGATWGCCCCCATGGCATTTTTATGGCTTAGTTCACACACAACGTACCGTCAGGATCAACAGCCTCATACAGCCTTCAGGAGCCTTTATGCGTTCTCTGGTGTGTTGTATGTCGTTGTTTTTACTGAAAGAAGTGGAGGAAGAAATCTTTTCCATGCAACGGCGGCTTTTATTTAGCAATTACTCATCCAAACACACAATTGAGAATAGATACAGAAACACCATAACAGTGTGCTTAGATACTGTACACACACACACACATCACACACACACACACACACACACACACACACACACAACACACACACACACACACACACACACCACACACACACACACACACACACACACACACACACACACACACACAACACAACACACACACACACCCACAAATAGCTATCACACACAACAGACAATAGAAGCCTTGCTTACTCAGCAAATTGATGCACCTCAGATCAAGGGCTGGCCCCTTTACAAACTAGCCCTATTATAGGCTCCCAGTGTGGTGAAGTGCCGAGTGGCCCTGGGGGCCTGGAGGGTGTGTAGGGGCCGGGCCACACCAGGGCTCCCTAACGAGAGAGCAGGCCAGACATTAAGATGGGGCGCTAATGCGGGAAATAGGAGGCCATTATGGCTCATGGCCCCTCAGTGTGGCGAGAGCAACAGGCCTGATTAGTCCCCATGGAGGCTTCCTTATCTGGGCTGCTTAGGGTGAGTGATTTCTGCTACAGCAGGTTGCTGATGACGAAATGGTGGTGGAAGTGTGACCCGATGTCCTGAGGAACATATATAGGGACTGATAAGAGTCATAAAGGGTGGAGAGGACACATATGGGAATAGTGGTTACATCCTGGAGCATACAGTACACCAGTGGGATAAAGTTACCCCTGAACACTGACTGAAGGAAGATCAGGGTTTTTCTTCTTTAATGTGTTTGTCCCAAAGTTACAATTTGATGATTTTATATCTGTAACTTCTACCCAGAGCTAGAGTATGCAGTATAGTATCATAAGATATTTCAACTGTACTCTACAGTCACCATGGGCCCTCAGTCTTCAGAAAGAACATTATTTGCAGTACAACTGTCAAATAGAAAGTTGGATAATCTTAATTTTGGACCCATAGGCAATCCACTAGACTAGACATTCCACTGGTTGAAACCGAGGGAATGCTGAGATGGAGAATCCTGCTCTGCAGCTAATGTTTATTCTCCTCCAGTCCCAAATCCCCTCTGCTTAGCATTAACCTTAGCCTTAGAACCCCGGCTTCATTAGGATTCCCCCTGCAGCAGAGCAGCCCGCTTTCTCACAGCTCTTAATTGCAGCGGAATATGTTTTATTAGCCAACTGACAGACAGAACAGAAACACAGGAGCTCAGGCTATTCCCGTCTGTCTGCGRGGGGAATTGACTCATTTGAAGGAGGAAAATTAACGATATGAGAATGCAAATGTGTAAGAAACATCCAAAGCCAGTGGCTGCGGAGTTAAATTATGAAATTAGACACAAACCCATAACAGCTTGACTGATATAAAAAAAGGTTACACAGTTGGGGAAAGCCTGTTTGGTTCGTAAAAAATCCTGTCCATTTGAAAACAGTTCAATTCAGATTTCAGTCCCACGGCTAGACCAGTACATATTTTATCACAACCACAGGAGGCTTTAAACACTGATGAATATACAGCCCAGAACTCAATTGCACAAGGCTACGTCCCAAATGGCACCCTGTTCCCTATATAGTGTACTACTTTTGGCCAGAGCCCTATGGGCCTTGGTAAAAAGTAGTGCACTAAATAGGAAAAAGAGGGCCTTTTGGACACAACCCACGTCTCTTTAATTAAGTGGAGCCTGAGATTTAACAAGCAACAGACTGATAAAAATCATATTTTATGTGCCAGAGACGAGTCATTAAAATGTGTGCATGTGAAACATGCAATTCTTGTGACAAGCTCTGAGATCCAGATTTGGTCCATTAGAGATTGAGAGAGAAGGAGAGAGAGAGAAGGGGTAGAGGAGACGGGAGAGGGAGAGAGAGAGAGAGGGGTAGAGCCGAGAGAAGGCAGTAGAATGGAGAGAGAGGGAGAGAAGGAGAGAGAGAGAGAGAAAGGGGTAGAGAGAGGAGAGAAGGAGAGAGAGAAGGCGGCGAGAGCCTTCTGGGAGCAGAAGTGCTACTGCTAATTGGAGCGATAAAGGAATTAAATTAGCTGATAGAATCTCAGCAGGCTGTAAGCACCCCCCCTTTCCCTCCATCCTCTCCCTCTCTGTCCTCTCCACCCAGGGAAGTTCAGGAGGTCCTGCGCTGCTTCTGGCGAGTGACCGCTCCACACCCACAAACTGACCCCCTCTTCTCTGCCCTCACCTCTACGAAATCAGGTCCGTGCCTCTCCTTTTCCTCCTCCTCCCTGGTCCTCTTTTATGCTTCAAGTTTACATTTGTGGGCTTAAGTTTCCTTGAGGTTGATATAAAGTATGGAAGTCACAAGATCTAACAACTCTAGAAAAGATCACAACTCTAAAAGAACCTACAACTCTAGAAAGACCTACAACTCTAAAGACCTACAAACTCTAGAAAGACCTACAACTCTAGAAAGCCTACAACTCTAGAAAGACCTACAACTCTAGAAAGATCTACAACTCTAGAAGACCTACAACTCTAAGAAAGACTACAACTCTAGAAAGACCTACAACTCTAGAAAGATCTACAACTCTAGAATACACTTGGAGGATGGACCTGAAACAGGTTCTGAAGGGGAAACTGTTACAAACTTGCCAAACTATCTTGTGCTGATGATTGCCAATTAAAGGAATAACAGGTACACATTTTTCAATCAGATAGCTCTAAATGAATATTTCATGAAAATATGGAATCACATTGTGGGGAATATGATTTCACATTGCGGAGATATGATTCCACATTGCGGGGAAATGATTTCCACATTGCGGGGAAATGGCGGATGTTTCACAATTGCGGGGAAATGATTTCACATTGCGGGGATATGATTTCACATTTTGGGGATATGATTTCACATTGCGGGGATATGATTTCACATTGCGGGGATATGATTTCACATTGCGGGGATATGATTTCACATTGCGGGGATATGATTTCACATTGCGGGGAAATGATTTCACATTGCGGGGATATGATTTCACATTTTGGGGATATGATTTCACATTGCGGGGACATGATTTCACATTGCGGGGATATGATTTCACATTGCGGGGATATGATTTCACATTTTGGGGATATGATTTCACATTGTGTCACACATACAAGAATGGAACAACTTGTGCAAAGCGCATTTGTTTGTTTTGACTGAGCATCCACTGTAACCTCTGTAGAGAGAGTGACCATGGAGTCGACGGGGTCCTGTTTGACATCTGTAACCTCTGTAGAGAGAGTGACCATGGAGTCGACGGGGTCCTGTTTGACAATACAGACAGTTGTCTTCAATTAAATACGGAGCGTTTACGTTCTTACACATCGATACAGGTGTTTATCTGAACGGGAATGACATAAATCCTTCTCTTCCGGCCGTGCATTCAGACAAACGAAAGCCGTCGCTATGTTAAATGTGTGTTTCATTAGTAGCGTATCGCTGACTCCATTCCCTTTATTCCCCACCTGGAAACTGATCTGAAATCAGAGTTTGTTATTGTGGGGCCTTGTCCACTCTGGTTAAGATGATCAAAGAACCGTCATCTTAATACGTTTCTTCCTGGTACTCTTTCTCTCTCTAATCTTTTATTTGTTTATGTCACGCCAAGGTGATATTGTAGTTTCAAATCAGGCCTTTTTTCTTTTTCCAATTAAAAAAGTTTAGATTTCCGTCAAACCATCAAAGCAATCCTGGAACATTCCGGTAACTTGTAAAATGAATCATCATCATCTCAATGGCTCCAACCCAAGTTGTTGTGTTCTTTTCCCTTCCCGTCCAAAATAACAGCTGGCTTTGTGCAAGATATTACAAATGTTTGACGCATGCCGGATGATATTGAAACAGTCTGGACTGGAGAGGAGAACAAAAGGAAGAAGGCATAGGAGAATAGCTGGAGTTTTATTTAATGAGAGAGACATTAATTGAATGAACGACTTAAAAGGAATGTGCCTCCCTAACTGCTCCAGTAGTATATGTAAGGGGTATACAGCTTTTAAATACAGGGGCACGGCTTGACACTTGACCTGGGATTTCATATTTCTATTTTATGTTGACACTGTTCACTAAGGGCCCGATTCCGACTTAGGAAATATACGCCTTTCCTAGGCACATCTTTCCTACACACGCCTTTCCTACGCCAAGGGCGAAATTGTGGTGTCAGATGTATTTTTTTACATTTTAAAATGCATTTCCTGCAATTCTACAGAGTTTGACATGACTTATTATGCCTCTTTTGAGGGATATTTTGAGGGRTATTTTGAAAACACAGTATAAGTGGAAGGATAAGTAGAGCTGGCCAATCAGTGGTCTACTTATGATTTTTTTTTATGACCGGTATACGCCCACACCATTTTGTCGTTGGGGTACGCCCACACCATTCCAACACAGAAAATATGCTTTTTAACATACCTAATTACTATTTTTTTGTTAGGAAAACAATTTAACTCCTATTGTAATTAATTACAGTTAATATTTCATTGAATCCTGCAAACACTGGGCAGTTACTTTAAACGCAAAAATAATGGCTTTAAACTGTATAACTTATCAATGCGCCATCATACCAGGTCATGTAATGCATAAAAACCAAAACAATTATGAATATATGTTGCAGCACCAACTGGTAGATTTAAAAATACTCCGATTTTGTAGATTATTTAGACACATTTTAGGGTTGGGAACGTATGTATAAATCTTTTTTTTTTTATGGTTTGGAGAGCCTTTAAACACCAAATATATTGATGAATCAAAYACGGTGGTTTGATTCATCCTGAAAGTTGTCATATTCAAGTTCAATCCGTGAAATACAGGAAGGTTGACMATTTTTTTCAATAAGGGTTCAACAATAGTCCTAGAAATCTACCCTAATCCTCACTAGTCATGGAACTGTAATGACAACGGTCCAGTCGTTGTGAACCGTGCGCCAGGCTCCAGCTTTATCCTGCTATGTGTGGTCTGAGTTCCATAAACACTCAAATAGGATACATGACCCCAAAAAAWCAKCTAAAACTATTGCTATGTGTATTTACAATCCCCTTCTCCAAGCTGAGTACTCATATACTTAGCTCTTATCAATGTATAATTTACAGTGCACGGAGAATGCTGTTATTTCTATCGGGGGAAAAGARAGTAGATGCTTTYTCCACTTAGAACCTGCATAGCTGATGTCTTGGCGCTGTCGGAGTTGTAACTACATTCGAGCTGTCAAATTGGCGAGCAGCTGCTCTTGATCATTGTCAGGAAGCCACAAAACCGATCCGCTCGCGTAGAAGTTCAGAACAACAAAGTGTAGGCTATATAGAAATAATAAAGATCAAATTTAAATGAATTCAACGAAATAATGAGGATTTCTGTCAGCCTAATCGAGGTGTAGATTACATCTCACATTCCAGTGTTCGAACTTGTAAACAAGGCTGCATGGGCTTTGTCCTAATGCGACTCCGTGCAGCCAACGGCAATGTCCGCTTTAAGTATAATGCCAGGAGTCTCTTGTGGATTTGACAGCTCTAACGCAGTTCCACCTCCAACACCRCCAAAACCACCGTTAATGCGGATGTTGGCTAAAGTGGATATGATTGAATAGAGCATTTAATCTGATTCAATAAAGCTCCCTCATTTGATGGAAGGTAAAACAGAATGTCAGCTGTTACATTTTTTTTTTTTTTTGAATTGATTGGCAGTTATTAGATGTCTACTAAACAACACCAGAGGGCTTTATTGAATCAGATTAAATGCTCTATTCAATCATATCCACTTTAGCCAACATCTGCATTAACGGTGGTTTTGGCGGTGTTGGAGGTGGAACTGCGTTAGAGCTGTCAAATCCACAAGCAACTCCTGGCATTATACTTAAAGAGGACATTGTATATTATGCATAATTTGTAGTTGTCAGGCCCGTTTAATCATATTGGCTTGATGCTATAACTTGTTCCAAAGGGAACGTCTCAAAACATGCATTGTTAGGCCTATAAGTATGACGTCACCCATGAAACTCTCTGAATACATTTGATTTATTTGGGAATTCCCAGCTCTGGAATGACCTAAAGCCCAGCTTTTACCATGGCAGTGTCTGAATCAATAAATAAACCAGACAACAAGAACTATATTGTTCCAATGTAAAAGGAAAAATAACACACAACGAATAAATCACTGTGGTAACATGAAGCAATTGATGTAATTGTTGTCATGAAGTTTAATGCGTCAGATTTATTAGTTGATATCTGAGCGACTATGATACATACGGCATAGCTACAGCGTTAGCGTAAATATTTCCCCTCTCTCTCTCAGATCACTTGATGCTTTGTGTGTGTGGTGTGTGTGTGGTGTGTGTGTGTGTGTGTGTGTGTGTTCCTGCTGTTATTATGGGCTTTGAGAAAGTGAGATGCTGTTGGGTTGTTAAGCAAAAAACAGTAATTTTGTTCGCGAAAAACGATTATTTCTTTATAAGAGAGAGTGGAATTCCAGCACATGTGAATTACACACATACTACAGCATCGGTGTGGTCCTCAGTCCTGATGTATTCAATATTGTCCTGGCTACAAGAGCTGCGGGAAGTAGGCCTAGCTAACTGTCATAAACACCACGTTTTTTTTTWATCATAGCCAAGGAAAGTGTCAACATTGAGTGAACCTGGCTGTCGGCCAATAGCCTAAGAGACTGCTGCCAGTTGCGGATGTGTGAATCAAAATGATTGTTTGCGACTGGTCGCACTTTAACTATAATGCAAGGCATTACGGCTGAAGTATGAAAAGAAAGATTTTAAATCACAGACGATATCATTATACCCCCTACGTAAGGCTTTAAATTGTGCAAGGAATCTAAAGCAGTAGTGTGCGTGCGTGTTGTTGGTCTGGCACGGCTGAAGGTGTACCATAGAGTGCGGTCATATGTGTCCGTTTATCCTATCAGACTTTTATACCCACTTGTAGAGTGGATTAGATCTCTAGAATGAATCTAGTCTGAGGTGGGATCTCCTGGCTGTACGTCAATTATGTGATCTTCTTACTTTCAGCTGTATGGAGCACAACTCCCTCTCAACTACTGCTGGTGCGTGTTTAATGTAATGTTTCCTTAGGTCTCCAGATATAGACCAATCCTAAGCATGCTGCTTATAGGTTAGCGGGGTAGAGGGCATTGAACTGTTGACCCTAATAGTGCACTTCTTTGTGACCAGAGGGGCTCTGGTTAAAAGTCATACGATGTCATTTTGAGACACATTTGGTGCACAGTGTTGCGTCATGCCTTGCATTCTAAAAGTGTATGTAATGTGCTGTTGTAATCTGCTGCTGATGTAACAAGCAGAATTCATCAACCCCTCCACACATGGACAAAATAAACACACACACCTCCCTTCTCCCCTTCGCCCGCCGAAACCGCTCGAAAACCAAAACAATTGCCGAAGTAGGGACACACAATATTTTCAAATTTTGTCTTCAGGGGCTTTCTGGGTCTAATCTGATTACTTTCAGGGGCGCCCGTAGGATTAAAAGTAAACTGTGCGTGTCGGGGCTTCCCCGCCTGTTTGTTTTAAACCTAGGGGCAGAATAGCAAGAGCCCCCTGCTCCCTACTCCTGCTCCCTAGCCATGCTCCCTACCCCTGCTCTGACACTCTGGTGCTGGGTGTTGCTATTCCGTCTGGTTTAGGGGGATAATGAAGGGTTGAGGCGGCTGGGAGACGGAATTTGCGGTGTTTGTGGAATATCGATGACAGGMCTCAGGTCAGTCTGTGACCCCTGAATGTTACAACGGATGGACGGGTGGTTGGGCGGACAGACAGTGAGATGAACATTTTTGAAAACGTCTTGCAGAGTGGGTGGTCAGGCTCTAATGAAGGTTTTACAGTGGGGCAAAAAAGTATTTAGTCAGCCACCAATTGTGCAAGTTCTCCCACTTAAAAAGATGAGAGAGGCCTGTAATTTTCATCATAGGTACACTTCAACTATGACAGACAAAATGAGAAAACAAAATCCAGATAATCACATTGTAGGATTTTTTATGAATTTATTTGCAAATTATGGTGGAAAATAAGTATTTGGTCAATAACAAAAGTTTATCTCAATACTTTGTTATATACCCTTTGTTGGCAATGACAGAGGTCAAACGTTTTCTGTAAGTCTTCACAAAGGTTTTCACACACTGTTGCTGGTATTTTGCGCCCATTCCTCCATGCAGATCGCCTCTAGAGCAGTTATGTTTTGGGGCTGTTGCTGGGCAAACACGGACTTTCAACTCCCTCCAAAAGATTTTCTATGGGGTTGAGATCTGGAGACTGGCTAGGCCACTCCAGGACCTTGAAATGCTTCTTACGAAGCCACTCCTTCGTTGCCCGGCGGTGGTGTTTTGGGATCATTGTCATGCTGAAAGACCCAGCCACGTTTCATCTTCAATGCCCTTGCTGATGGAAGGAGGTTTTCACTCAAAATCTCATGATACATGGCCCCATTCATTCTTTTCTTTACACGGATCAGTCGTCCTGGTCCCTTTGCAGAAAAAAGCCCCAAAGCATGATGTTTCCACCCCCATGCTTTCACAGTAGGTATGGTGTTCTTTGGATGCAACTCAGCATTCTTTGTCCTCCAAACACGACGAGGTTGAGTTTTACCAAAAAAGTTATATTTTGGTTTCATCTGAACATATGACATTCTCCCAATCTTCTTCTGGATCATCCAAATGCTCCTCTAGCAAACTTCAGACGGGCCTGGACATGTACTGGCTTAAGCAGGGGGACACGTCTGGCACTGCAGGATTTGAGTCCCTGGCGGCGTAGTGTGTTACTGATGGTAGGCTTTGTTACTTTGGTCCAGCTCTCTGAGGTCATTCACTAGGGCCCCCGTGTGGTTCTGGGATTTTTGCTCACCGTTCTGTGATCATTTTGACCCCACGGGTGAGATCTTGCGTGGAGCCCCAGATCGAGGGAGATTATCAGTGGTCTTGTATGTCTTCCATTTACTAATAATTGCTCCCACAGTTGATTTCTTCAAACCAAGCTGCTTACTATTGCAGATTCATTCTTCCAGCCTGGTGCAGGTCTAACAATTTTTGTTTCTGGTTCTTTGACAGCTCTTTTGGTCTTGGCCATAGTGGAGTTTGGAGTGTGACTGGTTTGAGGTTGTGGACAGGTGTCTTTTTACTGATAACAAGTTCAAACAGGTGCCATTAATACAGGTAACGAGTGGAGGACAGAGGAGCCTCTTAAAGAAGAAGTTACAGGTCTGTGAGAGCCAGAAATCTTGCTTGTTTGTAGGTGACCAAATACTTATTTTCCACCATAATTTGCTAAATATTTCATAAAAAATCCTACAATGTGATTTTCTGGATTTTTTTTCTCATTTTGTCTGTCATAGTTGAAGTGTACCTATGATGAAAATTACAGGCCTCTCTCATCTTTTTAAGTGGGAGAACTTGCACAATTGGTGGCTGACTAAATACTTTTTTGCCCCACTGTAAATGGCTCCAATGAAGTTTAGACTTATTCAGTAACGAAGTTCTTCGTAGCAGTCAATTTCCTGAACAAATCTATCGCTATATGAAACTAGACCAACATTTGTCGAGTGGAACATATCGCAACTTGAGCTTGACTCCCAGGGTCAAACTTTCTCGTTAATTAGGAAAATGAGGAAGCAGGGCTGTGTGTTAGTGATAGCAATGGGGTCAGTCCAAGAGCCTGGGGACCGTTCGGAGCGAACATCTGCCAATTTTGCAACACACACACAAACACACTCTCTTTCGATCCAACTCTCTCTGGTGGTCCAGTGTGGGGTGTTTCTCAGGATGTGCGAGAAACAGTAACAACTGATAGGCCTAGGTCTCATTTTATATTGCCYGCAAATACCACAKTATTTTTCTTTCTGATATTTTTTCTTAGGAGTTATAATTCAAATTACACTTATTTGGGGGATTAACGGTCCCCTTTACAGTAGGTGTGTCATTAGGAGGACTGGATCCGGCTAACTCAATTATATGTGGTTAAAGGGATCAGTTAACACATTTTACTACCTGTGGGTCATTAACTAGTGGTGGGTTGCCACGGTAACCCAACCTGAAGGCTTAGAGTTGAAAGCCCTATGGGGTTTGAAAATTACCACACTTTTGCTTCCCGGTCTAATTTTTAACTTCCAGATTCAATCTTACATTAAATGTCCAGCGCGTTTCATTTATGTGAAACAAAACAAGTAGTAATTGCACTATAAATAATTGTGTCATGTCTCCTCGTTGAATATTTTCAGTTATCACCTCGCTTTCGTAATAGTAAAAAATGTGTTCTCATGCAGACAACATGTGTATGTTATTCATTTATTTAACCTTTATTTAACTAGGCAAGTCAGTTAAGAACAAATTCKTATTTACAATGACGGGCTGTACAGTTGGTAAATGGGGGAGAGAGAATGCAATTCAAAACACTCAGTACATGCCAGGCATTCCCGTGTGTGTGTGTGTGTTGAGGTGCATCGGAGTCTCATGGTCGTATAGGTGTGTGCGCTGAAAGGTCTGGCAGGAGCGAGGCGCCTGCCGCTTTTGTGTGGTTCTCTATTGAAGGGCAGTCACCCTGAATCCTGCCTGRCCCAAGGAGCAGGTGTGACTAGCTTATTTCTGTTTGTGTGCATCAGTGTTGAAAGTAGTGGAACACAATTGTTCTCTTTCTGTCATTTGGCTGGGGTCTCATCACAGGAATCCCACCGTAGAAGTGTGTGTTTGCGTATGTTTGCGCTGTGTGTGTGTGTGTGTGTGTGTGTGTGTGTGTGTGTGTTTAACAGCACCAGTGGGGGTTGCTCTCCAGCCTCCTCTAGTTCCTCTGTGACTGTGAAGGTGTCTCAACTTCAGATGAGGCCTGTCAGGAAGAGCTGCTGCTGTGAAACCTCAGCACAGAGAATGTCCCAGGTCAATGCAGGTGTTAAAACAACACGCGCCTTGTCTTCAGAGCGCTGAAATATAGAAAAAAAACACAAGTATAACAGGTATTCAATGACGAGCGGCTGTATCGCCATAGTTACCACCAAGACAAAGCAAGATGATCATTTGGTTGAACTCATGAAAGGGGGAACTCCACATGAGTGAATGGATAAGGGTTGAATGAAGCCTGAATGACATCACAACATTGCAGGAAACGCGATAAGCCAATACCAGACAAGCAAGCGGCACGTCAGCTTTTATCTTCAATTGTTTTTCATTAAATCTAGCAGAAAAGGAAACTACCAGAATGATGTAATCGTTAAAACAGTTTGTACTCATAAAACACCTTGATATTCGTATGTTGCTCGGTTAAATGTCATGTAGCATTTCTTTCTCAGTGCATTGAGAGCACGGTACAATGCATTGCTGGAGCCACTCTCAACCCCCGGGAGGATTTAACGGAAGACAAGAAGTCTGACTCTGTACGGGCTATTGTGATGCAGGTCTATCACTTTATAAGGTTCTAAGAACCAGAAGTTTAGATAAAGTGTGTTTTGCTCTTTTTGTAATTTGTAATTGGAACCAATTACTGAAGCTTGAAGCGTATTACACCTTTGCATCCCAGTTGCATACTGTATAATAGCCAACATGCCCTGTAGCATATCTCTGTTCTTGTAAAGATGGAGAGAATGAATGCATATTGCCCAGTTGTTGTAATCCCTGCTCCCACCATTAGACAGGGAGTGAAGGAGTCTRGGTAGTGTAACTATAGAGCTGCCTGGAGCAGTCTGAGCAGTGATCCGGCAGCCTGAGGGAGCGGACACACCGCACCATCGGCCGTTCGTTCGGGCGCAGTGTTTYAGGGACCACCCCTAAAACACACTGTGGGCGTGTGACTGCCGACGTGTTCGCGTGATTCTACATGTAGAATTGGATGTCAAATTACGTCTGCCACTCTGTTCAGAGGTGCTAAGTACTCTCTGCCGGTAAACGCTACCGGTGTGTCCGTTCCTTAACTCTCTCTGCCAGCAATCCCTAAACCTCCAGGCAAGAGGGTTAAGGGAAGGATAGGTTTCCTATGCGATGCCCCCAAGGCAGATGGGTAGTTTTCCACCGTGATGCCTCTAAGGCAGTGAGAGGTAAGGAGGCTAAAGCCCAGTGTGAGCCCAGGCAACTAAAAATCAACAGTCCCAGAGCGGGAAGAAAACAAGCAAAGAGGACAGCCCTAATTAAGGACCSCTGGGGTCCGGTAGAGAGCTGGGAAACCAGACTCTACAGATAAGGGACTGAGCTGTGTGTGGACCCCCTGAGACTCCTCTCCAGTCTCTAACATAACTTGTGTGAAGGAGCTAATTACAATGTCTGGACTAAAACACCACAGCCCTTCAATGGATCTTTGTTTTAACTGGTGCAAGCTGAGAAGCGACTCTATTCCATWGATTGTGATGGGCACATGGTAACAGGAAGTAGCCTACTTGAGTGTGTGTACAGTATGTGTGTTTCGGGAGGGAGTGGGCTGAAAAACATGGGCAGATGTGTCAGGGTGGAGCCCTATCAACATGTTCCCTCGTTCTCCCCTCCTGTGGCATTGGCATTGTGATGCAGTATTTGGCACAATACATTTATCAGCGAATTGAGCCCCCCCCCTCCAGGTAAAAACTGTGAGAGTTTTAACTTCCATGTAATGATCAGGCCAAGAGTGAGTTGTCTTCTCACTCTCTCCTTTCTCTGGTTCTCCTCTCTACTTTCTTCACCTTGGTTTTTTTTTCTTCGGATAATGTCTTCTTCTCTCTGTCCCTCTGACCATCACATCTGCCCTCCCAGGTTGGTTCATTCTCCTTTCTCTCAGGTTAGTGGCTTTATGAATCTGGGGGGCCTGTTCTCAATCACAAAATGGTTTGTCGCCTTCTACATAGAGATTGATAGCTAAGGAGGGTGGTTCTTTAGTCGCAACCCAAAAGCAGATGGGGAATGATTTTGGGGAGCTGAGGAGCCTCACTTCGAAATTTAAACGGTTGTGGTAACACAATATAATGTTATTGTTGGACATAAATTAGGCGCCAGGTCGCTTGTTCACGGTGATGTTGGCTGTGACTTGCGGTTTTTATTAACTCGGTTAATAGTGAGCATAAAGTTTGCTACGGCCGGTTCTTAATTAGTACCTCAGCTGGGAATGATTTGGAATAATAATTCGGGCTTCTATGACTACCAGTCGTTTTGCTGTTGGCATGTCCTTCATTGGGTTCTCCAAAAACCTGGAATCGAGCTCATGACTACACACACACAGCTACAAACACAAACACACGAACACAGCTTTTTTTTGGGCCTCTTTGTCAGACATCGGGTAACTACATTTACAGCCCTCTCAATACAACAACACACACATGGTCCGCCACGTACTGTTACTGATCCAAAATGCATTACTCAATCAGGCACGTGTAGAGCACAATTTGGTTCCTCTGTGGAAAGTTGGTGGGGAACACATACGTATGTTTTTGGTTTCACACCCAATACTACACATCTGGGCACACAGGAACAGCCACTACCGTGTCACTGACACGACCACATCTAGGAAAGTCCATTCTCTGTGGTTTTGCTTGTTCCTGTGAACTCGTTTCGCTTGTTTCTAGGATTGTGCATATTAGTCGAGACGGGACACATAAGGAGTTCTACTATGAAAAACTACAGATCCTTATTGATGCCTAAATCGGGACTGTCTTCATGCATCCGAATATTTGCCAATCTCCGACGCGACAAGGAGGGAGAACGAGGGACATCGTTTTGATAGTGGCTCCATCCTGACACAAATCATGCACTTTGTTGTTTGTTTTCCAGAGCGCGCCACTCCAGGTCCTGGCAAACACCACTATGGTATCTTTTTGTAACACACACTTCGAGTAGGATCTTACCTAATGTTATCCATGTGTCTCCATCACAATCTTAGGGCATAGAGTTGCCTTTCTCACGCTTGCACCAGTTAAAACAAAGATCCATTGAAGGGCTGTGCTGCGTTACTTTTTCATGTCCAGACTTTCCTGTAATTAGCTCTTCTTCGTCACAAGTTTATTGATTAGAAATTTGGAGAGAAGGAGTCTTCAGACGGCCAAAGACCACTGATCAGTCCCTTATCTGTAGAGTTCTGGTTCCAGCTCTCTACCGGTACCCAGGGGTCTTAATTAGTGGCTGTCCTTTGCTTGTTTTCCCTCCCGTATCTCGGACTTGTTGGATTTTGTGTTGCCTGGGCTCACCCTGGCGCTGCTTTTGGTGCCCACCTTTCTTGGCTTCCCTTTCTTTTGGACACCTGCTCTTAGACCCGCATCAACCGGTGGGGACACAAAGACTATCCACTTATGGCCTTGGGGGACATAGATCTCTAATCATAGTGTCCCATTTCGAGACCTATTCCGTCCCGACTTAATTCCTCCTTCAATCTTGCGCTGGAGGGCCGCTCACAGGTATCGACTGTCTTTCTTGTGCTTCAGGGACTCCAGGTGTATTAATCCCTGGGGTCCATAGAATCAATCGAGGAGTTTTTCTATTCCTGGGCCTATACGTCGCACGAGACACACTGGGTCAACCAGCGTCTGTAAGCCTAGGCTCCGCGAACAGTCACCGGTATCGTTAGGCACCTCTTGTAATCAGTGTCGACAACTGGCCAGCCGTAGATTCTGAACATATCAATTCTACATGTAGAATCCCGCCGAACACGTCGGCAGTCACACGCCCACAGTGTGTTATTAAGTGGTCGTCTCTAAAACACTGCCGGGCCCGAACGAAACCCGCGGAATCGCCTATAGGTGCATGTACTTTTGTGCTTCACTTGTCGGTGCGTCCCCCCGCGTACTCCTAATAGTTGCTGCCAGGATCACTGCTTTTACAGGACTGTTCCAGATGCCACGACTCTATAGTGGGTATTACTGTACCCTCAGAAACTATCGTCCTTCGGGGACTGCCTTGTCTAATGGTGGCGAGGCAGGCGGGGTACACAAACAACCATTCGGGGACAAATATACGTTCAATAGATACATCGCGGTGGCTCGGCAGCGGTATCTCTTTGGGGTTGATCGTCTTGACGACCGGGCTGTTCTGTTTGTTTTCAACATACGATTCTCCTTCAGATCAATCCTGTTTAAGCAAGATAGTGAGGAGTCTACCGTTTCTGTTGGGGTTGTTGTATGGACAGGGATTATTTTTAACGTTTTGAGCTCGGGCGTATTACGTGGTATGTAGTTTACGCTGTAAATATATGCTCACTTAAGAACAGAGATATTGCTGACAAGTGATGTTGCGTTATATACAAAGTTGCAACTGGGATGCAAAGGTTGTTATTGCCCCATTTTAACACAGTATCTTTTAAGTTTCTGTAGGGCTATTCGTATTTAATGGGAACGTTCTTTTAGTTTGGTTAACAAAGATTCGAAACATAAACATTCTTATACTGGGGCGATACCCCTTTCAAGGGATAGGAAAAGCGCAGCAAAAACACACTTTGGTTATCTACACTTTGGTCGGGGAGACGTTATGTTGGTACGTTCTGGATTTCCAAACGTTTACAATGGTCTCATAGAACCTTATCGGATATAGTTGATGAGGGTACCTGCATCCACATTATGGACACCCGTACAGAGTGGGTTCTATTGGAGACATTCTCATGGGTACTTAGTAAACTTCAGTTAAATCCTCCTGGGGGTTTAGAGTGGCTTGCCCGCAATTAGCATTGGCACCTACGTGCTCTCATGTAAGTGCAGAGGTCTTAATGCTGAGAACTGCAACATATGCCTACTAGATATAAATCTCACCAAATTATGATCGATCCTTTGGTAGTTTTCTTCTCTGTCTAGATTTTAATTGGCATTAGTACAATTTTTGAATTAAGATAAAAGCTGATGGTGACAATGTTGGGCTTGTCTGGTATTGGGCTTATCAACGTTTCCTGCAATGTTGTGATGTATTCAGGCTTTGCATTCAACCCTTATCTTGAACCTACTCCATTTCTGAAATATCATGTGCGAGTTCCCCCTTTATCGCCAGCTTTCTAATACTTTAGCACATAATGTGGAAGTCGGCTTGCTTTGTGCATATTGTGCTCGAACGAGTTCACTATGGGTAGCATGTTAATAATTACGAACTGCTTGCTATCGGATTTTGGGAATAACCTGTTATAACTTTTCATAGGTGTGTTAATATGGATTTTTTTGTCTAAGGGTATTATTGACCAGTAATCAGAGCTGCTTGGCAAATTTATTACTTGATGTGAGTTTCTTCACATAGACCTGCGGCTGTTCAGTTAAGTTTTTGGAACATATGAGCCTGCATTGACGCTGGGACATTCTCTGTGTGCAGGTTCTAACATAGACCAGTCATACGAAGCTAACTTTCTCTGCACAGGGCAACAAGGGTTGGTGTGGACTGTCTGAGAGATGTTTGCAATAGAGTAACCTATAAGCAGTTCACAGAGGAACTAGAGGAGGGGTGGACGAGCACACTCTCCACCAACGGTTCCTCTAGTGCAACTCAACACAATGCTCACTATACACGCCAGACGACCATTAAGAGGTGCTCGTGATTGTGGTCAATGAATTACACACACGACAGGCATATCAGTTTACACCTACTATCCGGGACACACCTACATGAGGTTAGTGGGACACTCACACGCCGGGCAATGGTGGTACTAGCGGGCCTTCTACGGTTTTAGCGGGATTGGTCCTGTGAAGTGAGTAGCGAAACGCACAGGCCAAAATGTTGTGGGAGAGTGAAAGCCAGATACATCTTTATTTGCCTGTTTGTCCGTGTCTTATGCCTTGTTTCTAACACAGATGCGGAGGCTGCACTGGAGAATAAGTCCAGTGAGTCACTCAGCCGTGAGTGCTATTTCCTTGGGGTGCGAGTGCGAGGATTCAGGATGGACGCACAAAAGCTGTGCAGGCGCCTCGCTCTGCCAGACTTTTAGCGCACACACCGTGTATACGATCTGGACTCAAGCCACGTCAACAGCACACTCACGACACTACACCATACATGCGCACTACAGCCTAACACACGCCACAAACGACATGGCAATGCTGACAAAATGTACTGGTGTTTTGAATGCTTCTCCCTCATCCCCATTACCAACTGTACAGCCGTCATTGTAATAAGAATTTGTTCTTAACTGACTTGCCTAGTTAATATAATGTTTAAATAATAAAATACACATGTTGTCTGCATGAGACAATTTTTTACTATTACGAAAGCGAGTGGATAACTGAAAATATTTCAAGAGGAGAATTGCACAATTATTTATAGTGTAATTACTACTTTTTTTTGTTTCAATAAATGAAACATAATGAAACCTGCACATTTAATTAAGATTGAATCTGGAAGTTAAAAATTTGACCGGGAAGCAAAAGTGTGGTAATTTTCAAACCCCATAGGGCTTATCAACTCTAAGCCTCTGATGTTGGGTTACCGAGGCAACCACCACTAGTTAATGACCCAACAGGTAGTAAAATGTGTTAACTGATCCCTTTAACACAATATAATTGAGTTTAGCCGGATCAGTCAGCTGCCTCATAATGACACACCACCTACTGTAAAGGGGACTTTTAATCCCCAAATAAGTTTTTTTTATAAGTAATTTGATTAAAAAGCCAAGAAAAAATTATTAGAAAGAAAATATGTGGTATTTATGGCTGTTTACTGTTTCTCGCACATCCTGAGAACACCCCACATTGGACCACCAGAGAGAGTTGGATCGAAAGAGAGTGTGTTTGTGTGTGTGTTGCAAAATTGGCAGATGTTCGCTCGAACGGTCCCCAGGCTCTTGACTGACCCCATTGCTATCACTAAACACAGCCCTGCTTCCTTCATTTTCCTAATTAACGAGAAAGTTTGACCCTGGGAGTCAGCTCAAGTTGGATAGTTCCACTCGACAATGTTGGTCTAGTTAATATAGCGATGGATTTGTTAGAGAAATTTCACTGTAAGAAACTTCGTTCTGAATACAGTTTATTAAAGTCCAAACTTCATTGGAGCCCATATAAAACTTAATGTATGAGCTGACACCACTGAAAGACTTTTCAAAAAATGTTAATTTCCCACTGTCTGTCAGTCTGTGTCCGCCCACCCATCCCGTCCATTGACGTTGTAAACATTCAGGGGTCATCCAGGACTGACCTGAGGCTCTGTCATCGAATATTCCAGCAACACCAAAGAATTCCGTCTTCCTGCCGCGCAACCTTCATATCCCCGTAAACAAGACGGAAATAGCAACACCCAGCACCAAGAGTGTCGAGCAGGTAGCGAGCAGGGGTAGGGAGTCGGTAGGGAGGGAGGCCAGGGGTGGAGGGCAGGGGTAGGGAGGCAGGGTGGGATAGGGGACGCGTAGGGGCGGTAGGGACAGGGGGGGCAGGGTTAGGGTTCTAGGGTTAGGGTTAGGGTTAGGGTTTAGGGTTGGGTTAGGGTTAGGGTTAGGGGTTAGGGTTTAGGTTAGGGTTAGGATTAGGGTTAGGGTTTTAGGGTTAGGGGTTAGGGTTAGGGTTAGGGGTTAAGGGTTAGGGGTTAGGGTTTGGGTTAGGGTTGGGTTAGGGTTAGGGTTAGGGGATTGGGTTAGGGTTGTAGGGTTATGGTTAGGGTAGGGTTGGGTTTAGGGGTTAGGTTAGGGTTAGGGTTAGGGTTAAGGGTTAGGGTTTATGGGTTTAGGGTTCGGGTTAGGGTTAGGGTTATGGGTTAGGGTTAGGGTTAGGGTTAGGGTTAGGTTAGGGGTTAGGGTTAGGGTTAGGGTTAGGGTTAGGGTTAGGTGTTAGGGTTAGGGTTAGGGTTAGGGTTAGGGTTAGGGTTTAGGGTAGGTAGGTGTTAGGGTGTTTAGGGTTAGGGTCTAGGGTTAGGTTAGGGTTTACGGGTTGGTTTAAGGTTAGGGTTTAGGGTTAGGGTTTATTGGGTTAGGGTTGG
>NC_036861.1:1020090-1030306 GCF_002910315.2 Salvelinus sp. IW2-2015
GTGATGTTCTATTCATGACTCGTCGTTTGGCTTAACTTCATTAAAGCCCCCGTCTGACTATAACACACACACACCACCACACACCACACACACACACACACAACACACACACACACACACACACCAGTCTCGTCCGGGACTTCCCTTCCTCGTCAATGATTTACCACAGGACACAATAGTTCCACTACTGAGGCCCAGGTGTCAAGTAGGATTTGTATATCTGGTAAACAAACACGTACAGAATACTGTAATTATTCACCACGCTTTATCGGTTGTCAGGCACCAGACTGATAATCGGTGTGTGGGCATCCAGAGGCGGTGTAGATACAGTGCAGTAATATATAGAGTTTGTAATTCAATTGAAGAATGTATTTGATACATTTTCCCTTTGTTCTTCCCTTTATTCTTTTCTCTTCTCAGCTCTTCTGTTTATTCTCTCTCTCCTTCTATGCAGTGTTTTTTTTGGGGGGGGGCATTAAATGTTGATTTGTCATTGAATTCGCTATGCAAATAAGTTGAAATGTGCCAATATAGGTTGTTAAAAAAATGCAATATCTCCCTTCTTTTCTTTCTGTCTCTGCAGCCTGTAACTGTAACCTGCACGCCAGGCGATGCCGTTTCAACATGGAGCTGTACAAGCTGTCTGGGAGGAAGAGCGGAGGAGTCTGTCTCAACTGCCGCCACAACACGGCCGGACGCCACTGTCACTACTGCAAGGAGGGTTACTACAGAGACCTGTCCAAAACCATCTCTCACAGGAAAGCCTGCAAAGGTATGAGGGGTCTGGTGAGGGCTTCTGTCCTGGTCTGACTGTTAACTCTTGTCGCTATAGTGACATGTAGCTCTATGATACACAACTGGTATCCAAAGTTACACTGTCATAAATAGAGTACATTTAGAAATTCTCCTCATCTGAAAACAGCATATTGTGATTTTTATTTATTTATTTAATAACCCAGCTAGCCATGTTGACTGGTGAATAACTAACTGCAAAGTCAGAGGAGAACCTAGAGATAACCACTACGTTATGTGGGTGGGACATCTCCTATGTAAAAGTTAAGGGCAGAATCAGGAGAATTTGATAAACACAGTGATCCATACATTCCTGGTCTGTCTTACCCCCGTCCAGCTCTGTCAGTGGAGATGGGTCAGCGGGAGCCTGTGATGAGGTAGGGGTTTGGGGGGTCTCCTCACTGACACAGAGTTATTTGGCTTCATTTGAGGCGAGGGATCGGGGGGGGTGACGGGGCAAGCAAAACAAACAGGAGAGGTGTGAAGTGATCCCCGGCGGTCAGATGAGTGAGAGGAATTCTGGGATGGGTAGGAGGCGACAGGAGGGGGGTGGGGCACTTCTACGCACGTGTGCTCATCAGGGTTCATCAGGCAGTGGGAGGGTGTAAAGGACGCCGCAATTTCCTGACATGTTTGGCCTTCACCTCGGGAGAGAAGAGGGTAAAAAGAAAGAGAGAAGGAGAAGAAAGACAAAGTTTTCAAACCTCCTATAGCTGAAGGGAAAGATAACAGGGAGCTAAGTTTTGTTCCAAACAAGCCGGTGACACCTCGAACTGCCCCGCATTCTCTCACCACACACACACACACACACACACACACATCACACACACACACAAACACACAACACCACACACACACACACACACACACACACACAACACACACACACACACACACACACACACTCTTTAGAGCGCTTCCTTCCAAGGGCGCATAAAAGGGAAATATTAGCCTCTGGCTGATTGTTAGAGCTCCATGTTTTCCCACATTATTCACGGAGGAGGTAAATAAACAAACTAAACAATCAGTTTGACAGAGAGGCTGTCTTGTCTGTCTGAGAAAAAAGTGCATCTGTGCAGCTCAACCCATAGATAAGCCATAGACACTATTCACAGGAGGAGGGATGCCTAAGTCGATGTATTTCAACTGTTATAATGTTTTCTTCATTTATCCACACCTGACATCAACACGACAGTATGAATGTGGAATAAGTGTCTATTTCCTGTATTGTTTGTGATTATTTGCTTGTGTCTGTTCAATGTCATATTTTCACATAACTGCAAAACATGGATTTGCTATAAAGTTACATTTCTGAAAGATTTGACAGAAAGAGAGCGATTGAGAGTAAACCGGTTTATCCAAACACCACATCCAGCATGATTCCTTCTTCTGCATGAAAAAAGTCCTAATAACAAAAGTCATGGAACCTAACCCAAACATCCATCCATCCCATTCTTACGGTGTTCCCAACTGACATGAACACTTCAGGGAATGTCGATTCGGAATGCAACCAGACATCCATCACGGGAGGCTTTGTATCACTAACCCCCATACTATATACCCTCCCCATCTCTGAGGCTGTCTAACTGTTGGGGATTTCACCTCTATTGTTTTTCAAATCCATCCCTTTTTCACGTGGACAARACTTGATTCTTTCAGCACCATAACTCACTCTCATGGTGGGTTTCCCTGTGATAGCTTTAAGTCTACTGATGCATTTTATCACAGTGTTGACTTAAATAATCAGATTTAATTCAATTAACATTTTAATTCAATGACATTTATTCATCAATTATATTTATTAATTTATATTTATGCCGCAGTGCTCCCCATATGTGTGTGAAGCTCCACTATCAAAAGACTACTGCTAGTCTTTTGCCCCTATTTTCAGAACCATAGCAGATTTTAATAAGGACCAAAATGAATAATCCATCTTACTCCCAGGTGAACCCTTTTACTCTGGCTTTTTATTAAAAATGATTTGCTTTACTTGAGCTATGAAAGACCTCTGGTTCTGAGTCAGAGGCCACAGAGGATTCCGAGGCGTGTGTGTGTGTGTGTGTGTGTGTGTGTGTGTGTGTGTGTGTGTGTGTGTGTGTGTGTGTGTGTCAGAGGCCACGGAGGATTTCTCAGGCGTAGTTGAATTAGGGTCAACAAACTAGCAGGAATTCGCTAATGGATTCACTGCAGCTTTGAGTAGTTAGTTAAGCCAAAGTTGAAATGCCACTCAAAACCCTCAATACGCACAATGACTATTTGGGTCTATAGCTACTGCAGAGCCTAGAGTAACCAACTTTATTTCTGTTGACATTTTGAAAGTAGTTCTAGTTTCCTAGTTAAAAAAAAAACAGTCATAGAATGTTAGGATTTACTGTCAATTATTAATTCAATATTATGTCCATTATTTAATGGCAGGAGACTTACTATACTGATGCCTTAAATATTATGTCAAAACAACTTGTCAAAAAGCTGTGAAAAATGCATCAGTGTGGACCTCTAGGCATCTAATTCTGAACTGTACGTGTGCATCCGGGACATGTTTGGCTCTGAACGTCTCTTGACTCCTTTGATTGCACCAACTGCCAACGCTACCGACATGGAAAACTGAGAACTCTCTGTGCCTCCTCCATCATCTCAATGTCTTCTTTTGCATGTCTTTCTTTCTCTCTCTTTTTCCCAGGCTGGCCTTCATCTTTTTGACTCCTGCTCGTAACTGCTTGATTCTCTCTCTCTTTGCTGCTGCTAACTTGATGGCCAAACTGTACACATCCCTCCTGTTACTTTATATGTGATATTTTTAACAGAGGTTGTGGAATATGATATGGGTCCAGTTTTTATTTCAGGAAGATTCTAAGAATGGAGTCTACATCTGTGTTTTTTATTTTTGGAATCTAGTRAGGATTGAGTCAAGCTTCTTGCTTATGTTCTCGAGAACGTTACAAGCCTTAGGGCTCAGACACACCAATAGCATTTGCTGGCCGAGAGTACTTAACACCTCTGAACGTAATTTGCGAACCGAGTGAAAAATAAAACAGAACGCGCTGAACGCTAGATCCGAGCGCCAGATCCGAACGCCAGATCCGAACGCCAGATCCGAACGCTAGATCCGAACGCTAGATCGACATTCGGTGTGATGTGTGAGAGCTGGGCAGACGTACGTAGAGGCACACAGTCTCTCTCGGTCTCTCTGTCTCTGTGTTAATGAAGTTACCACATACAGTGCTTTACCTATTATATATGATCAACTCCTATGAACCATCTCGTGCTTAGCTGGTAAAATTATTTAAAGTCTGGCATATCATAACTCAAGATAATTCAATGAAAACTAAAACCGCGTAGCTAATTTCTGTTCGCTCCACCAGTGACATAAATACACACCATGCAGCTACACTAAAGTGACAGCAATTAAGGCCCTCAGTTATTTATTGTTCAACGGGAACCTTTGCTGGGTCGCTCTTGGACAGAATAAGCCCTTTAGCAATACAAGAGGGTAGAAGAGTACAGAGTYTTGCTTTTATATGAGAAACTCGATCACTTCAAATGACTCCCATGTGAGACCATTGCGAAGGAAACTGAGAGCAACCGGCCATTTTGGCCCAGAAAGAACAGTGCCCAGAGCCTAGATTTATGGCTTCACCCCTCATTGACTAGAGCGTAAACACAGAATGCATTTTGATTGAGGACCTGGGCCCTAAGTGACTACTTTTGGAAGGTGCATCTTGTTCGTTTCTCCAACACCTTTGTTGGTAGAGCTATAATAATATCACATTTTGGCACAGTGTCCGGGCGTGGCCCAAGGCCCACCATGCGTAGAGTTTATTGGATAGGGCACCTATTGTTGATACCACAGGTGGTTGGGCCTAAATCCCAGGTCGTATAGATAGTTAATTAACATGGTATGATAGCCAAGGTGAGCAAAAAGGTAGAAGCTCTCTGGGTGGTCTGGTTACGGATCGAACAAACTCAGCACGTCAAATATTAGTTGAGTTGATGAAGAGTTTGATACGCTGGCTGCCATGGCACCCCTTTTAGGAGGTTTGTGGCCAAGTAATAGTCAGATGCTGTGATAACGGTAAAGAAACTGAATCACTGACACCAGCCTTGGATCTTTGGTTATGATGCTTTAAAAATCTGACGATGAAAGGAGTGTCTGAAAGTTATTATTTTAAGAGAAATACCAAGCTTAGTGCAGCAGGATACCATATTAGTGCCATTACTTTCATCGTAATTCACACAGTAACATCAGCCAATGTGTAATTACTTCAGTGAGTTGAACCATGAGGAACAAGTTTTACAAACAGAACAAAAATGTCTTTGTCAAAGGAAACGTACCTTCAGTTAGAATAACATGTAGAAGCTATTACGTTCTCCTCTCCATATGTCTTTTGCACTGTAGAACTTTATTAACCATAAATAACATTATGTTAGGGATTTAAAAAATAGTGTTTTTCATAACTTCTCTGGAAATGAAAAAGAAAGTCATCTTTTTGTTGCTGTTGTCAATTACAATGACTTACATGTATTGTGTTGCATGTAAAATGGCAACTATATCAGAATAATACTGTCTCTATGCCCATAGGCTCTTGCCTTGGCCAAAAGTGTGACATCCCTAAGGTTTCCAATTACTTTAATCAATAAAATACCAAAACTTATGAAAACCCAAATTGAGAGACATTCCCTGTATCAGATAAACATGTAATTKAAAAAAGGCCTGAGTCATGTAACATTATTTCATCTCTCCTCTCCACACATTTTTTTGCGGACCAGTAGAAACCTAATTATAATAGAACACAGACATGGCTCGGGTTGGGCCTTATCCAACAGCCAACAAATTATTCTTATAGGCACCGAACGCACAAACCCAAACTGAGGGGGAGCATTGCAGTTCAAACTTCAAACGCGGGCTTTATGGTAAACGATTGGCAGAGTAAAGAAATTCTCACATTGAGCAATGATCGTCTCCTATGAAGAGCGAGCTCCTTTGAAATGCCTTCCATCACCTTCCCCATTAACCAAGAACATTTTTCACTCGTATGTGTAACTCCCTCCTCAAAGTGTGTGTGTGTGTTACACTAGTAGGGAACTCAATCCTAGCTCCATCTGAGCCTCTCCAAGGTCTTCATATAGAGGAACGAAACATTTATATACAGGACCAAGGCTCTCAACCTTCAGAGCTCCTCAACTGGCTTAGTACTTTAATGGGTTGTAAAAAGCCAGGGTTCCCCAGGCTCATATAAAAAGGCCTATTCTCTCCCAGACTGCTCCTTTAACTAGCTTATCTTGAGGACCAAGAGAAGCACTTTCTCCCCACCTCAAGTGTGTGTCAAAGAGGTTGGAAGGAGCTAGCCTTTCGCTAACCTAGCTAGCCCCTGTAACTAGCTCATCATGAGGGGCTCATTAGCACTTTCTCTGCCCTCTACAAGTGTGTGTGAATGAGGCCTAGAGGATGGAAGGAGTTAGCCTTTTTCGCTAGCTAGTGTCCCTATCTTGCCCAGCCATCTGGAGTAGCTGTGAGGAAGGATAGCAGGATAACGTAGCTACTTAAGTGCTAAGTGGACTCACACTTAAAGCTTAGACTCTCACCAGGTGGATCCCCAGCAGGCTGTAGCAGTCAGAAAAGGCAGGAGGAGAGAGACACTATTGTAAATACAACCCATATTTATGTTTATTTATTTTCCTTTTTGTACTTTAACTATTTGCCCATCGTTGCAACACTGTATATAGCCATAATATGACATGAAATGTCTCTATTTGTTTGTGAGTGTAATGTTTACTGTTCATTTTATATTCTTTATTTCACTTTTGTTTATTATCTATTTCACTTGCTTTGGAAATGTAAACATGTGTTTCCCATGCCAATAAAGCCCGTTGAACTGAATTGAAATTGAGAGAGAGAGAGCATGAGCGAGCGAGAGAACGAGAGAGTCAGAGAATGAGAGAGAAAACGAGAGAACAATCGAAAAAGAGCGGCCCACCTGCAGACCATGTGCGG
This sequence comes from Salvelinus sp. IW2-2015, assembly GCF_002910315.2. Classification (NCBI taxonomy): domain Eukaryota; kingdom Metazoa; phylum Chordata; class Actinopteri; order Salmoniformes; family Salmonidae; genus Salvelinus; species Salvelinus sp. IW2-2015. The sequence continues at coordinate 1,026,875 of NC_036861.1, forward strand.
AGCAACTTGATTTACTGGCAGGCTTAAGCTGTGGTTAGTGGGGCAGACGCTCTTAAAAACACGGTGCTAGCTCTCAGAAGCTCTGAAGAGGGCCGCACTTTGCCCTCCCTAACGCCCCCCCTACCCCACACCCCTCCGCCCCACTGACAGGCTCTTMAATTTACGTGCCTGAAGACGTGCCCGATTGGCCTCGACACTTGTTTATAGGTTGTGTAAGCCCCCCCTCCTTTTTTCTTTGTCTCTCCCTCTCTGTTTTCTAGCCTCCAACACTCCCCACCTCTCCCAGACAAAATGAGGCAATGAAACCTGGTGACAGATTGGCCTGAAAGTGGTAATCGTTACACTCGCTTTAAAGCCCGCCGGCCTGATAACAGAGGGGGGAGGGCTACGGATTCCCCCTTCGTTGTCTGATTAAGATAAGCGAGAGTAGCAGCAACAGCTACTGACTCACATAATACAGACAAAGAGAGAGAGGTCATGATCAGATGAGCTCCTGCATTTTTCAGCATGTTCTTTAAAAAAAGATAGATATAGAGTTAGATAAACTTGGATTTTTTTGTCAGGAACATATACAGGATGCTACCCTCTACAACATAACCTTCACAACCAAATCATAACTCAAAACCTACAACCTGATTTTGGACAGAATCACCTGGAAGGCTTACAACTACCAAAGATTATTATTCCAACGCTATACAGCAGATGCTCTGGAAAACAACAGAAACCTGAAAACACCGTCCAACATGGAACTGAGTGAGTCATGTTTTGTCTGAAGCTATATTTTATTTCCAAAAACCAAGAAGAAAAATACATTACATTACTTTATACGGACTTCAATTAGCACTGATGTGTCAAGTGAGAGGTGTCAAAGCCCTTTAGCCCAACAATGGCAGGAGAGTCGCACAGTCTACTCCAACCAAATGGAGAGGCCTTAGAAAGCTGCCTCTCCTGTTTTCAGAGGTAATAAATAATACAGAACCATGGTGTATGTAAAGAATGATAGGCAAAGAAAAGACACAAACATGAAGCTCCCTTATGGAAAATCAAGAGATAATTCTACTTGCTAGACCTATATAAAGGATGGGAACATGAAGCAAAACCTCATCCATTCCACAACACAAAACCATCCCTGGCAATTGAGCACCTGTGCTTATTTAACATTCTGTTAAGCAGGGGGGGGGGGGTGGTACGAGGGGTGGACGAGACTCGGGAAGACTAAAGCCGGAGACCGAAGGGAGAAGACACGGCGGAGGTCAGCAATGTAATAAGATTACTCTGCTAGTAAGTCCAGGCACAGTAATACACGGTACAAGGCACCTAACTTCACCTTTCACCTAATCAACATAATTCGCGACACCAGCCAGGAGAAATCTCTCCCTTAAGAAAAGATACCCACCCTGCCCGAGCGGGTCAGACCAAAGAACTCTTCATTATATAACCCCACGCGAAAGTCAACCTCTCCAGGCCACAGAGTACACCCCCCGTCGCGTTATTAGAAGATGGACGGCAGTTAGAATTTTGAACCCCAGCTGGAAGGTAAGGCAGGTGGAGCCTGGAACAGGGGGTGATTAGACCCAGTCAGCCACAGACAGTCAGAACATACAGTCCAGCACGACAACACCCCTTAACTAGAACCCGAGAGCTGGAGGTGGAAGAGAGCCTCTGCACTCTGGACGTGGTGAGACCAACTTCAACAATAATAAAAAGCCAAGAGCAGGAGAAGAATCAGAGCACTAAGAGGAGAGGATTAGACCTGCTGGAGGAGAGGTTGAGGGGGAATGGCGTGTGACAGAGAACAACCATTAGAGAGGTGCCCACTCCCGACAAGAGAAGAGCACGCATGCAGAACAGTGCTCCACCTCAGCTCGACAAAAGTCTCGACACCACAGCAGAACATCCACACGCAGACCGCTGACCATAGCGTCGACATCACATGCAGAACAGACAAATGAAGAACCCAAAGCCCAGGGGATCTCGCCCCCCTCTGAGCACACCCCCCACCTGTCCGCCACCGATAAGCCCTCCTGACAAACCCCCCACACCCACTGAGGACATACACAAGACACAGATTGTACTCCTTATGGACTCAAATGGGAAATATATACAAGAAAAAAATACTTTTTCCCAAACACAGTGTGTCTAAACTCTGGTCCAAACACCCAGCGCGCCCTAGACCTTCTGTCTGAGGACCAACAGCTGGTAGTCCTACAAGAGCTGGTAGTCCCATTCACCAAACTACTAGGTGATAAACAGGTAAGGGACTCAGGGGTGTATGCTAATTTGGTATAGAGCAGACCTAACTCACTACATTATATTAATCAAAACAGAAACATTTTACATTGGGCTAGAAATTCAAAAGGAAATGATCTTAACAGAGAAAAATGTCCTCCTGTGTGCTACCTATCCCCCCACTAGAATCCCCATACTTTAATGAAGACAGCTTCTCCAATTACCTTGAATGAACTACAGGACAAAATAAAAACCCTCCAACCCAAAAAGACCTGTGGTGTTGATGGTATCCTCAATGAAATGATAAAATATATAGACAACAAATTCCAATTGACTATACTAAACCTCTTTAACATCATCCTTAGCTCTGGCATCTTCCCCAATATTTGGAACCAAAAATAACCCCAATCCACAAACGTGGAGACAAATTTGACCCCAATAAATACCGTGGGATATGCGTCAACAGCAACCTTGGGAAAATCCTCTGCATTATCATCAACATTAACATTATTAACATTATCATTAACAGCAGACTCATACATTTCCTCAGTGAAAACAATTGTACTGAGCAAATGTTAAATTGGCTTTTTACCAAATTATCGTACGACAGACCACGTATTGAGCCTGCACACCCTAATTCACAAACAAACAAACCAAAGCAAAGGCAAAGTCTTCTTATGCTTTGATGATTTCAAAAAAGCCTTTGACTCAATTTGGCATGAGTGTCTGCTCTACAAATTGATGGAAAGTGGTGTTGGGGAAAAACATTATAAAATCCATGTACACAAACAACAAGTGTGTGGTTAAAATAGGTGAAAAACACACACATTTCTTCCCACAGGGCTGTGGAGTGAGACAGGGATGCAGCTTAAAACCCACCCTCTTCAACATATATATCAACAAATTGGCGAGGGCACTAGAACAGTCTGCAGCACCCGGCCTCACCCTACTAGAATCTGAAGTCAAAGGTCTACTTTTTGCTGATGATCTGGTGCTTCTGTCACCAACCAAGGAGGGCCCACAGCAACACCTAGATCTTCTGCACAGATTCGGCCAGACCTGGGCCCAGACAGTAAGTCTCAGTAAGACCAAAATAATGGTGTTTCATAAAAGGTCCAGTCGCCAGGACCACAAATACAAATTCCATCTAGACACCGTTGCCCTAGAGCACACAAAAAAAACTATACATACCTTGGCCTAAAC
>NC_036861.1:1032702-1068953 GCF_002910315.2 Salvelinus sp. IW2-2015
TCCCATGTATACCATATTAGAGGAACACAATTCCCTCACAGGATTACACAGATCCACAAAGAATTAAAAAACTAACCGATTTTGATATAAACTCCCATATCCTACTGGGTGAATACCACAGAGTGTGCCATCACAGCAGCAAGATTTGTGACCTGTTGCCACAAGAAAAGTCAACCAGTGAAACGAACAAACACCATTGCAAATACAACCATATTATGCTTATTTATTTTCCCTTTTGTACTTTAATCATTGTTATATCGTTGTATATAACACTGTATAGTTACATAATATGACATTTGTGATGGCTTTATTCTTTTGGAACTTCTGTGAGTGTAATGTTTACTGTTCATTATTTATGTTTATTTCACTTTTGTATATTATCTACTTCACTGCTTGGCAATGTTAACATGTGTTTTCCCATGCCAATAAAGCCCCTTGAATTGAATTGAGCGAGAGCAAGAGAGAGAGAGAGAGATCGGCTCATAGCCTATATGAATCAACCAAAATACAAAAAGCTTCTCATAAAATCTTGTACCTAATCTCAACATTTTCTGGAAATGTCTTTAGTCCAGTCATTTATCAAATCAAATCAAATCAAATCAAATAATCAATTTATATTAGTCACAATACACATGGTTAGCAGATGTTAATGCGAGTATGGTAAGCGAAATGCTTGTGCTTCTAGTTCCGACCAATGCAGTAATAACCAAACAGTAATCTAACCCTAAAATTCACGCTACTGACCTTACACACACACACAAGTGTGAAGGGATAAAAAGAATATGTACATAAAGATATATGGATGAGTGGTGGTACAGAACGGCATGGCAGATGCAGTAGATGGTATAGAGTACGGTATATACATATGAGATGAGTACTGTAGGGTATGTAAAACATAAAGTGGCATAGTTTTAAAGTGGCTAGTGGTACATGTATTGCATAAAGATGCAAGATGCAGTAGATGATATAGAGTACAGTATATACATATGAGATGTGTATGTAGGGTATGTAAACATTGTATTAAGTGGCATTGCTTAAAGTGGCTAGTGGTACATTTTTACTAATTTCCATCAATTCCCATTTTAAAGTGGCTGGAGTGAGTCAGTATGTTGGCAGCGGCCGCCTAAATGTTAGTGGTGGCTGTTAACAGTCTGATGGCCTTGAGAGTAGAAAGCTGTTTTTCAGTCTCTCGGTCCCTGCTTTGATGGCACCCTGTACTGACCTCGCCTTCTGGAATGATAGCGGGGTGAACAGGCAGTGGCTTGGTGGTTGTTGTCTTGATGATCTTTATGGCCTTCCCGTGACATCGGGTGGTGTAGGTCCTGGAGCGGAGGAGTTTGCCCGGTATGCTCTGCAAACCTCACTACCTCTGGGAGCCTTACGGTTGTGGGCGGAGCAGTTGCCGTACACGGCGGTGATACAGCCCGACAGGATGCTCTCGATGTTGCATCTGTAGAAGTTTGTGAGTGCTTTTGGTGACAAGCGAATTTCTTCAGCTCCCTGAGGTTTGAAGAGGCGCTGCTGCGCCTTTCTTCACAACGCTGTCTGTGTGGGTGGACCAATTCAGTTTGTCCGTGATGTGTACACGAGGAACTTAAACTTCACCTTTTCTCCACTACTGACCCTCTCGATGTGATAGGGGGGTGGCTCCCTCTGCTGTTTCCTGAAGTCCACAATCATTCTCTTTGTTTTGTTGACGTTGAGTATGAGGTTATTTTCCTGACACACACTCCGAGGGCCCTCACCTCCTCCGTGGACCGTCTCGTCGTGTGGTGATCAAGCCTACCACTGTAGTGTCTCTCCGCAAAACTTGATGATCGAGTTGGAGGCTGCATGGCCACGCAGTCGGGGTGAACAGGAGTACAGGAGAGGGCTCAGAACGCACCCTTGTGGGGCCCAGTGTTGAGGATCAGCGGGGTGGAGATGTTGTTACCTACCACCTCACCACCTGGGGCGGGCCCGTCAGGAGTCCAGACCCAAGTTGCACAGGGGGGTCGAGACCACGGGTCTCGAGCTTGATGACGAGTTGGAGGGTACTATGGTGTTAAATGCGGAGCTTAATCTCGAACAGCATTCTCACATGGGTATTCCTCTTGTCCAGATGGTTAGCAGTGTGCAGTGTGGTTGCGATTGCGTCGTCTGTGACCTAATTCTGGTCGGTAGCAAGAGTGGGGGGTCTAGGGTGTCCGGTAGGGTGGATGGTATATGGTCCTTGACTAGCTCTCAAACACTTCATGATGACGGAAAGCGAGTGCTACGGGCAGGCTGATAGTCGTTTAGCTCAGTACCTTAGCTTTCTTGGGAACAGGAACAATGGTGGCCCTCTTGAAGCATGTGGAACAGCAGGACTGGATAAGGTTATTGAATATGTCCGTAAACACACCCAGCCAGCCTGGGTCTGCGCATGCTCTGAGGACGCGGCTGGAATGCCGTCTGGGCCTGCAGCCTTGCCAGGGTTAACACGTTTTGTTTTACTCACCTCGGCTGCATTGAAGGAGAGCCCGCAGGTTTTGGTAGGGGGCCGTGTTAGTGGCACTGTATTGTCTTTCAAAGCGGGCAAAAAAGTTGTTTAGCCTGTCGGTAGCAAAGAACATCCTTGCCTCGACGGGGCTGGTTTTCTTTTTTGAATCCGGTGATGACTGTAGACCCTGCCACATACCTCTTGTGTTGAGCTGGTTGAATTTCGACTCGTTAATGCTCTGGTTTACTGGAACCTTAGCCGTTGATTGCCTGGAGAGAATAGCTACACTGTTTTTATTCGGTCATGCTTCCGGTCACCTTGCCCCTGGTTAAAAGCAGTGGTTCCGCTTTCGGTTTCCGCGGAATGCTGCCGTCAATCCACGGTTTGCTGGTTTGGGAATGTTTTATTCGTTGCTGTGGGTACGACATCGTCAATGCACTTCCTAATGGACTCGCTCACCGAATCAGCTATTCGTCAATATTGTTGTTGGACGCGATGCGGAAAATATTCCAATCCGATCCGTGATCGAAGCAGTCTTGAAGCGTGGATTCAGATTGGTCGGACCAGCGTTGAACAGACCTGAGGCGGCGAGGCTTGTTTGTTTGATTCTGTTTGTAGGCAGGAATCAACAAATGGAGTCGTGGTCAGCTTTTCCGAAAGGGGGCGGGGGAGGCCTTGTAAGCGTCGCGGAAATTAGTATCTGTAGCAATGGTCCAGTGTTTTCCAGCCCTGGTAGCACAATCGATATGCTGAAGAATTTAGGGAGTTTTGTTTTTAGATTAGCCTTGTTTTAAAAATCCCCAGCTACGATTAAATGCAGCCTCAGGGTGTGTGGTTTCCAGTTTACAAAGAGTCAGATAAGTTCGTTCAGGGCCATCGATGTGTCTGCTTGGGGGGATGTATACGGGCTGGATTATGATTGACGAGAATTCCCTTGGTAGATAATGCGTCGACATTTGATTGTGAGGAGTTCTAGATCAGGTGAACAGAACGACTTGAGTTCTTTGGTGTATTTTATGATGGTCACACCCATTCTCGTTATCATACCCCCCCCCGCCCCTCTTCTACCGGAAAGAGTTGTTTTCTGTCGGCGCGATGCATGGAGAAACCAGCTGGCTGCACCGACTCCGTTAGCGTCCCTTGAGTTAGCCATGTTTCCGTGAAGCAGAGCACGTTGCAATCCCTGATGTCTCTCTCGATCTACCGCGTGCTCGGATTTCATCAACCTTATTGTCAAGAGACTGGACATGTGGCGAGTAGTATGCTAGGGAGTGGAGCGCGATGTGCCCGTCTCGAAGGCCTACCACGAGACCGCCACGTTTTCCCTTTTCGGCGTCGCCAGGGTCGCCAGCTGGGAATCAGATCCACTGTATTGTGTGGAAGGCAAAACACTGGATCCGTTTCGGGAAAAGTCATATTCCTGGTAGACGACTGGTGAGTTGACGTTAATCGTATATTCAGTAGTTCCTCCCGACTGTATGTAATGAAACCTAAGATTACCCGGTACCGATGTAAGAAAATAAACAACGTAAAAAAAAACAAAAATACTGCATATTTTCCAAGGAACGCGAAGCGAGGCTGGCCATCTCATCGGCGCCGGAAAATTTAGTAGAGTTCCAGTTGAAAGCAGAGGCTAAGCAACATTCACATAACATTCCCACCATGGGGAATGAGAATGCACATTGTGGTCTGTAACACCAGTGTAACCGCTTATACCCACAAAACCTCAAACTGAGACCTTTGATGATTCTCATAGTGACAAGAGACACTAGAGAGATGTAGGGAGGGGTCATTCTGAAGGACAATACGCCCGCAGGCTAAAACCCGACATCTCTGGCTGAAACCCAAAGTCATTTTCTGAAACCCGACAATCATTGGCTGAAAACCAGTAATTTGCTGAAACCCCGACATCGTTGGTTGTTCTATAGGACATACTGTAAACATTCCACACGGAACACAGCCCATGGGACGCACACAACCAGACCCAAGTCACATAGTTCTGCTACCCTGGCAACAACGTCTCATGGAGCTTCGGGGCTTGCTGACTAGAGGAATGATTGTTAGAGAAGTCCTGGTATTGATTAGAATATAGGATTTGTGTCATGTGTGACATATCGTTATGGTAACCACGCCATGCCTGGATATGACAGTACAAACAAACACAAGGAAAAACTTTTCCTATAGTTTACCATTATATATTATCACTGTTTACCTGTTATTGGACACTTTATCAAACTTGATATAGTGAGTTTAGTTGGCAAGATAGACCAACTGTGGGTTTAGTTGAAAATAAAGACAGGGGGTTGGGGTTAGCCTTGTGCAGGCAAAAAATATTGCATTCCTGAAGCATATGTCTTAGATAGACTCCCCAGGCAGAGAGGAAATGTGACAGCCATTTTGGTTCCAGACTCAAACCACTGATTAATAAAAAACAGCCAATCAGGATTATCACTCCGATTTAATCATCTAGTAAACACAGTCGCCTGCTCCATTCTCCTTCTTTCCCACAAAAAAAGAGCTAACGATTCCCAGCAGTCAATGTCAACTAGTACTGTATGCCAGTTTGAATATGCTGAGTGTATGCTGTTCGTGGGTTCTTGCAGCGATGGCACTGCAAGTCAAGCTTGTCATGTTGTGGACCCAAGTAAGTCCTGTCACTCTTCCTGCAGCAAGCCTCACAAGCTTCACTGTCTCGTCTGTCCTCGACGCTCACGTTTCCAACCCTGTTGTTACCACCACCACTGCTGTTGTTGTTGTTTTGTACTGTATCTGTGCTCTCTCTGTATATGGGTGTTACGTGTTTTTGTGTCCCCACCCACGCCAAACGTGTGTCCTCTTACCTCTTCTCTTCTGTTCCTCACAGCATGTGATTGCCATCCCGTGGGTGCTGCTGGCAAAACCTGTAACCAAACCACGGGTCAATGTCCCTGTAAAGACGGCGTGACTGGTATCACGTGCAACCGCTGCGCTAAAGGCTACCAGCAGAGCCGCTCGCCCATTGCCCCCTGCATAAGTACGTGGAACCCAGCCTTTCCTAGTTGCCTGAACTTGCCTCACCAGCCACCAGCCACATATGACTTTTGCCCATTCCATCTCAATGCTTGAAACTTTCATGCACACCTCCACAAAGAAAATTGACAACTTACAAAAAGGAACAAACTCACTCACCCAACCAACCACCACCCCCCTCCCAACCAACCACCCTCCGTCCCTCCCTCCCACCCCCCCACTATATCCTGGCTTGAAAAACTCACACTACATGGCACAGAATCCTACTTTTCTTCCTTCTCTCTTCCATTGGTTTCCTCAGACAAGCATTTAGTCACAGTGTTCTGACCAACCGGTAAATCTGAAAGCTAAAATAAACAAATCATCCCCCAGAATCCTCTGTGAAGTCTCAACCTCCCCATGTTGACAGTCCCCATAAATCCAACAGTGCCAAGTCCAGGTCCAGAGCCAAGTTAACGAACACCAACTTTAGGATCCACCAGTGTCCCTCATTGGCTAAAAAGGGAAAAGGGCCAATGACCAAGGGCAATCGGCATCTCAAAACAAAAATATCTGAATTTTTTGGCATTTGTTTTCAGACCCCAAAACAATACATTTAATTGCTGCTTTTGGTCAATAACATTATGATTCGAAGGTTAAACAAAAGCTTTTATGAAATTAATTGTTCCGAAGGGATATTTTTGGCCAATGTCCAAGCCAAGGGGATAATTAAACCTAAAAACTCCATTGGAATCTGATATCTTTCATTTTCCTGGGAAAGTCGCGCCACTCAGTCAGTCGGAGGTGTGAAACTTGGAGATGCTGAGGTCCCAGCGATCAGATCAACACAAATATTTAGTTTCTTTTTTCTTTTCTTTTTTTTCTTCTAAATAATCTTTTTTAAAGCCCTTCCCATTAACATTTAGCGATACTGAAACCTCCTGCCAATTTCAGTTTTAATAGGGAGGGATAAAATGTCATATCTCTGACTTCATATACTTTCCAATGTAGAGGGCCATAAATCAGACCATACGAGTTGATTATGAGAAACAGGCTCATTATTATTATGTGATCTGGCACGCGTGGCTGAATCCTGATCGGCTATCAGGGCTTGGCAGGTCGATTAGCAGTGACACAGAGTAATCAGTAGRGAGTAAAAACCACATGGCCTCTGGCAGCAATTTTTTTTCTTGTCACAAGACAGACGCTTCGATTCTTAATGAGAAAATAACAAATTAGGCCTGTATAAATTAAACAATTAAGGGAAAGGGGATACCTAATCAGTTGTACAACTGAATGCATTCAACTTAAAATGTGTCTTCCGAATTTAACCCAACCCCTCTGAATCAAAGAGGTACGGGGTGCTGCCTTAATTGACGTCCACGTCATCGGCGCCCGGCGAGCAGTTGTTGAGGGTTAACTGCCTTGCTAAAATACAGTACGGCAGCAACCTTTTGGTTACTGGCCCAACACACTTAACCACTAGTTTACCTGCCGCCCCTATGATCAGTAAACTTTTAGATTCCTAGTGTTTATATACAGTATACAGTACTTTATACTATACTGCCCGATTGGGATAAGTCCTGCAACCTAATCCAATCAGAGGCGTTGATCAAAAGACTCGATTCTTTCTTCCTTTACCACACAGAATCTTCATCTATGCATGACGGTACACTGCTAYTGTACTCTCTTTTCCTTTCCTGTGTATCTTATCTAGCTTGCCACCCTTTCCTTTTATCTATGTGTTCTCATACAGCTGTATCTGTGCTTCTCTGTCCTTGCTTCCCCTCACTGCTTACTCACCTGTTTCGGTGGTTTTATCACCCTTTTGCCGCCAGTGTAACAAAATGCATTATGTTTTATATCTACATCTAATGTTACCATCCTGCTCCTTTGGAGATAATAGGAGCTCTCTTTATGCATGGCTTACTTCAATGTCAACTTCCTGCCTCTGTGAATAGCCGACACGAGAGGGTGAAGTAGAGCTGAGAGAATGAAGTCGTGGATGTAAAACCGCAGATACCTCGTCGTGGGGGCGAATAGAGGCGCGAGGGGAGAGACGTTACAGATTTCACACCCCTCCTTCTATCGCCCCCTCCAGATCTTAAGATTACATCTCGCTGTTCCCCTTTGATCTGATCTGCCAGGTAGCTCCACCTGTATGGCATTCATATTAGGAAGTCCTCCGTTCTCACACTTCCTAATATGGATGCTGTACAGCTGAGAGAGTAAATCTCTACAGGCGAAACCTAACCAGTAACCATCCCTTCGTACAGTTACCCCACACAGCACGTCTACATCTACTGAAAAACTGTAGGTTGTACACTAATACTAAAGCTTGTCTGCTGGAAAATGAACACTTATTGTATACTCTTGTCTTATTTTACTTAACTCTTTCATCAAAATAACAGTTGTCTTTAATCCTATGGCAAATGTGTTAAAACATAATGAAGCTAACTTTTGTCTGTGTTTGTGCGGTGTTTTTACCTGGAAACAGAGATTCCCGTTGCTCCTCCGACAACCACAGCCAGCAGTACAGAGCAGCCAGCAGGTGAGTGGCTCCAGTCTCAGTCCTTATCTCTCTGCTTGYGTGATCCCAATTCCTCTGCAAGATGGGATTATCAGAACATATTCTTGAGACTTATTTGTTGGTATCAAACTGTTTAAATGCCACTGGCTACACCTGTGGCTAACCATAATGCCTGTAGCTAGGATTTGGTTTACAGTGTGTATTTAAGCTGAACAGAAAACAGAAAGAACCGCTCTCCCTCTCTTCCATCCCCACCCCTTCTAACTAAACATTTCCTTCACGCGAAATGTTAGTTAGAACGAGTACAGTTTAAATTGGATCCCAGTTGCCTCCCCCCTCGCTGGAAGTTCATAAATATTAAATCAATTAGCCGTTGCCTTGGGATGTAGCTCCTTTAATCTTACACTCTTCATCCAATTAACTGTGTAACTGGAACACAGTGGGGTGTAACAGGAACGCAGTGGGGTGTTGGCACGGCAACGCTCTGGGCCACGATATTGTTGATCTGTTGATTTTGTCTCTCTCTCTCTAAGAGGAAAAGAGAGGGAATATGGTAGAGAGAGGAAAATAAAGGAATTTGGGGTTCTGGCGCTAATCAGGGAAGCAAGCTTTTTTCTCGAATTCAGGAGAGAGGATACAGTAGCTCGTTCAGAGGGAATTTCTTCCAAATTATACAGCGTGCATCACTCTCCCACCAGCTACTGTCAAAACACAGCAGTACTGTGTATATATAATTGAATGGACTACTTCCTTAGTTAAATCTTGTTAATTAACATGGAGATTAAATGGAATTTGATGACACTTTTATATAAACACCTGTTAAACTTGAATATTAAGCCAGAGACATGGTATGTGATATAAACTATTCAGGAAAGAATGTAAAGAACCGCTTTACAAATGAGCAAAGATGACAATGAAGATTTGTCAGGAGTTAGTCAACACAATAACCTGTCAGGGGGCAACGCAGGCCACATACTTCTCCTTTGCCCCCAGCTTGTGGAAAAGTGTGGTCATAGCGGTGTTCCTCTCTCAGACAGCGAGAGGAATCGTAGCGTGCGAGAACGCCTGGCAGCTGTTCTCAGACCTCTACTGCTGTTCTGACAGATCAGATTGACAGGGAAGTGAGGGTACTGCTGGTGTCGGGGAGTAAAGCCCCCCACCCTCCTTTTTTTCTCTTTCCATCACTCCTCTTCTCTCCCTGTTTCACGCTTTTTTTTGGTAATATCACCAAATCAATACAACAGGTGTTGACCTTACCGTGAAATACTTACTTACAAGCCCTTAACCAACAATACAGTTTTAAGAAAAGAGAGTTAAGAAAATATTGACTGAATAAAACTAAAGGGAAAATGTAACAGAATAAAATAACAATAATAAAGCTATATACAGGGGGTACCGGTACCAAGTCAATGTGCGGCGGTACAGGTTATCGAGGTAAAAGGACTATGCATAGATAATAAACAGCGAGTAGCAGCAGTCCGGGTGGCCATTTGATTAATTGTTCAGCAGTCTTATGGCTTGGGGGTAGAAGCTGTTAACTTCTTATGGGCAGGTGGGATGGTAGCGTCCCACCTGGCCAACATCCTGTGAAATTGCAGAGCTAGAAATTCAGACTACAGAATTATAAATATTTAACTTTCATAAAATCACAAATGTAATACATCAAAATAAAGCTTAACTTCTTGTTAATCCAGCCGCTGTGTCAGATTTCAAAAAGGCTTTACGGTGAAAGTTACTAATAAACTTTTCCAAACAAGTCAAACAACGTTTATAATCAAACTTTAGGTACCCTAATACGTAAATAAATGATACAATTTAAGACGGAGAATCGTTATTGTCTTTACCGGAGAAAAATACCAAAGAACGTGCTCTCTTCCACGTGCTTGGAAACACTACAGCCAAAATGGGAGCCACCTAGAAAAACTACAATTTCTGGCTCATTTTTCCAAAAACCAGCATGAAACTCTTTCTAAAGACTGTTGACATCTAGTGGAAGCCCTAGGAACTGCAATATGGGAGGATTTCGCCTTATAATAAAAGTGACAGCCATTGAAAACAGTGGTAGGCTGAAATTATTTTTTGGGGGGATGGTTTGTCCTCGGGGTTTCGCTTGCCATATCAGTTCTGTTATACTCACAGACATTATTTTAGCAGTTTTAGAAACTTTAGAGTGTTTTCTAACCAAATCTACCAAATATATGCATATCCTAGCTTCTGGGCCTGAGTAACAGGCAGTTTACTTTGGGCACGCTTTTCATTCGGACGTGAAAATACTGCCCCCTACCCAAGAGAGGTTAAGGAGCCTTTTGGTCCTAGACTTTGCTCTCCGGCACCGCTTGCCATGCGGTAGCAGAGAGAACAGTCTATGACACTGGAGTCTTTGACAATTTTTGGGGCCTTCCTGCACATGTGACATGCTGGTAGAAATGAGGTAAAATGGATTTAAGTTTGCTTGCATTAAAGTCCCTGGCCACTGGGAGTGCCGCTTCTGAATGCGAATTTTCTTGTTTGCTTATGGCCTTATACAGCTCGTTGAGTGTGGTCTTAGTGCCAGGTTCGGTTTGTGGTGGTAAATAGACAGCCACGAAAAATATAGTTTCGTCTACAGCTTATCATGAGGTACTCTACCTCTGGCGAGCAATAACTCAAGACTACCTTAATATTAGACATTGCGCACCAGCTGTTATTGACAAATAGACACACCCCCACCCCTCGTCTTACCGGACAAAGCCGTTCTGTCCTGCTGATGCATGGAAAACCCAGCCAACTGTATATTATCCATGTCATTGTTCAGCCATGACTCGGTGAAACATAAGATATTACCGTTTGTAATATCCCATGGGTAGGATAGTTTCAAACAGAGCTCATCCAGTTTATTCTCCAGTGATTGCATGTTGGCGAATAGAACGGATAGTAAAGGCGGGTTACCTACTCACCGACGTATTCTCACAAGGCAAACCGATCTGCTCCCCCTGTATTTCCTTATTTTCTTCATGCGAATGACGTGGATTTGGCCCTTGTCTGGGAGCAACATAATATCCTTCACATCATACTCATTAAACACAACATATTTGTGCAGTTTGAGGTGTGTAATTGCTGTTCTGATATCCAGAAGCTCTTTTAGGTCATAAGAGACAGTAGCATCAACATTATGTACAAAATAAGTTAAACTATGTGAAAAAAACACACAAAAACGCACAGTTGGTCAGGAGCCTGTAAAACGGCAGCCATCTCCCTCTGGCGCCATTCCTTTTTCCCCCTCATGGGTAGTATTTCAAGTTGGTTCCTCCTGCTTCTCTCTTTCCATCTTGTCTAGGTAGGTTAAAGGTAGACTCTCCTCTTCTGTTCTCCTCTCATCTTTTCCTCTGTTCCATGCTTTTTTCTCTTAATAACACTAAGGGGGTGATGTGTGAGTTTGGTTTTGTGGCACGGTCTGTCATTGTTGGTGTGAACACATTACTTTCCCTTATGGAGTGCGTTTGTGGTTGAGTGGGGGAAGAAAAGTAGGTGTTTTTCCCTGGCTGAACTAAACAAACTGTGGGTTCTCATTTGTTGTATCCTGAACAGTGAACACAGAGGTTTTCAAAAGGCAAGGGAATCCCTTGCCCTGGCTGGTCAAGAACTCTCGATTTTCGACATCGCTTGATAATTCGCCATAGTTCTCGCCAGTTCCGTCGTCCCTGGTTCTCTGCATTTGAGTGAGCATTAAGGCGTAGGTGTTCTTGCGGAATAAGAGCTAAAGAGCTCCCGTTATAATCCTATTGACTAACCTGTGTCATCGGACCAATGTAAACATCATTATAGAGGAAACGTATAATGATACTGACCCCGTAACTCCGTATAACGTAATCACCTGGGGGAATTCCTGTACATACAACTTGAATGGGGCGACATACTATGAACAGTCTATAGAAATGGGAGATGTTGAAATCAAGCCGATTGGTAGGGCACTTTGACTGACAGATTGTATCGGTCACGTCAGATTCCTGGGTAGACGGACAGAGGGCGGGACCACCCAGGCTTCCAAACCAGAGGATGCATAGCTTCATACATTACTGGGTCTGAACTGAGCCAACCACTGGATGGCTTAGTACGTGGACAAATGGGATCTCATCCAATACATGATTGGTGACAGATGTGGTTGTTCTTATCAGGGCTACCTCACCACCAGTCCCCCAAATGAGTGCCTATGTCGTTAGTGAAGCATATATATACACTGAAAAAATATATAACATGCAACAATTTCAAAGATTTTACTGAGTTACAGTTCATATAACAAAATCAGTGAATTGAAATAAATAGGCCCTAATATATGGATTTCACATGACTGGGAATACAGATATGTATCTGTTGGTCACAAACACCTTAAAAAAAAGGTAGGGGCATGGATCAGAAAACCAGTCAGTATCTGGTGTGACCACCATTTACCTCGTGCAGCACCACACATCTCCTGACCAGGCGGTTGATGGTGGTCTGTCGATTGTTGTCCCACTCCTCTTCAACGGCTGTGCGAAGTTGCTGGATATTGTCGGAAACTGTAATACATTGTCGTACGCGTTGATCCAGAGCATCCCAAACATGGTCAATGGGTGACATGTCTGGTGAGTATGCAGGCCATGGAAGAACTGGGACATTTACAGCTTTATGGAATTGTGTACAGACCCTTGCGACATGGGGCTGTGCATTATCATGCTGAAACACGAGGTGATGGAGGTGGATGAATGACACGTCAATGGGCCTCAGGATCTCATCTCTCTGCATTCAAATTGCCATCGATAAAATCTCAGACGATGCCGCAGGTGAAGAAGCCGAATGTTACATTTGGTCTGCAGTTGTGAGGCCAGTTGGAAGTATTACCAAATTCTCTAAAATGACGTTGGAGGCAGCTTATGGTAGAGAAATGAACATTAAATTCTCTGGCAACAGCTCTGGTGGACATTCCTGCACTCAGCATGCCAATTGCACGCTCTCAAAACTTGCAACATCTGTGGCATTGTGTTGTGTGACAAAATTGAGTGGCCTTTTATTGTCCCCAGCACAAGGTGCACCTGTGTAATGATCATGCTGTTTAATCAGCTTCTTGATATGCCACACCTGTCAGGTGGATGGATTATCTTGGTAAAGGAGAAATTCTCACTAACAGGGATGTAAAGAAATGTGCACACAATTTGAGACATATAAGCTTTTTGTGCATATGAAACATTCCTGAAATATTTTATTTCAGCTCATGAAACCAACACTTTACATGTTGCGTTTATATTTTTGTTCAGTAGAGGGAGAGAGAGAGAGATGTGCAGATATATACATTGTTTTATCTAGATAGAGAGACTTTAAGTGATGAGTCATGACATTATTACTACTTTGGTTTGTAAGGTAGGACTAAAGGAAAAGAATAGGAACCGGCATGCTTGGGGTGGGCTGATTATAGGCGAGGCTGGACAGCTGTGCAGCAGGTGCCTCCCCCCTACCTCAACCCCATCGGACTCGGTTGAGGGAAGTGGGGGGAGTATTCATTTGTCTCCAGCGACGTGTTCTGGGTTCCCCACCTCCCCGAGCACATGGAGGGGTGGAATGCATGGCGAATACCTCGGAAGGCAAGGCCCAGACAAAACACATATTGTGCGGTTAGGTCACGGATAGTGTGAGTAGTCTCTCCCCCTTGGTCGTTGCCTGACAGAGATGTCTGTAGAGCAACGGAATGTGAAGGAGATTATAACAGCTGAGCTGACCACCATGATATCAACCAGTGACCACAACCAGGGTTGTATTCATTAGGCACGAAATGGAAGAAAACAGTCAGAACCGTTATAAAACGGGGAGTTACTGTCGAAAGTCGTCCAATGAGAAGCACTCGTTTTCTGTTACAAAACGTTTCGGGGCGGTGTGCCATTATGAACATGATCCAGGATATGGGCCACAMTGATGATGATGAAAATGATGGCTGGAAGGGTTCAGGATTTGCGGTGAGACCCTCCCTGGATATTTGGGACATGAGTCTCTCTCTAGGTCCCACGCTACACACCCTGTTAATACTCTCTGCTGCCTCACTGGGCTTTAGTGTTGTGTCATGGGATTTTATTACCTGCTCCGAGTTTAAAAATGAGAGAGAGAGAACGGGGAGAAAATAGCATTGTAATAGCATTGTATCAGCGTGTCATCATCATCATCGATGCTAAACTCACAATATGATTTATGGCTTGGCAATYTCAGCCTGGCTCTCACAACATGAACACATTGGCATCAGCCTGCACGTTGGGATGGAGCCAGCATCATTGCCCACTGACTCCACTGAAACTCAATTGCAGTAATAGGGAATGTAAATGTAATGACCACACTCTTGTTTTCAGATTGGTTCCACAGAACATGCCGCCCAAAACAAACAACCCACAAAACCATCATGTCATGAATCATAAATAGACGCTTTCGCTCTCTGTTGTTTCCCAGCTCTGTCGCTCACTGGGATCGAAAACACAACTTTTCCCTTACTTCAGGATGATAGAATGAATGAAAAAGAGAGAGAGGCTGTGTCCGAAATCTGTCTTGCCTACTATTTACTAAAACTGCATGCTGTGTCCTAACCATTCCACATACTATTTAGAACGTATTGTTTAGTAAAAATGTATTCAATAAGCAACAAATATCACCATACTGGACTCACCCATACTGAGAATACGTCATTTGATGTACAACTGCACCGTTTCCCGCCATTCTATCATTATGGTGCAGCACGTCTCATCATCAACTGCTGTCAAACACGCCTGGATCTGAAAAGAGGATTCTCTTCCTCAATAGCATGCAGCGAAATTGTAGTAGATGAAAAGCCGAACCGAGTATAACATGACATTTAAAGCATACTATTTTAATTAAACATACTATAAAAACGTTCTATTTTCACATACCAAAAATGCCTACTGTTATGGGTATTTGGACACGGCCAGTGTTGTGTTCGAGACCACCTAAAGTGAGACCGATTCAAGACCAAGACAGGAGCAAATCGAGTCCGAGGCTGGAGGGGGGCGAGACCGAGTCAAGACCAAGACAGGAGCAAATCGAGTCCGAGGCTGGAGGGGGGGCGAGACCGAGTCAAGACCTAGACAGGAGCAAATCGAGTCCGAGGCTGGAGGGGGGCGAGACCGAGTCAAGACCTAGACCAGACAAATGCTAAAGTCCAATTCAATACCATGACTGTAATTGTGTCATATCGCCACGATAAGAGTTCAAAATGTTCTGTGTTCAAATTTCAGAAGAACAGTTTGTTTTTCCTTACACAAAGACAAGACCGAGACACTCAATATTTGGTCTCGAGACTGGTCTCAAGTACTACAACACTGGACACGGCCAGAGAGAAGAAAGAAATGAAGAAACAAAGAAAAAAAGAAAGAAAACAATGAAGAAAACGCCCTCTATTTGGACAGGGTCCAGCCCTATTGCTATGGTTCCAGCAGCCCAACAGCCCAGGCACTGTGGCTATAATCTAATTACATGCTTTATTTGCCACAATTTGTTTCTCAATCAGTCTTGTTCAGGGAGAAGAAAGACGTAGGGAGGAGAAAGGCCTCCCCCATGCCCCTATTTACACCTCTTTGTTCCAGCTAAGCAGGTCCCTGTCACTGGGTCCTGTCTAGGTCTTTGCTCTACTTTTATCCACGTAGATAAAAGTCTGAAAAATGTGCCTAGGACTTAAAAGACTGTAAACTCCTGTGTAGAGGGTGTCAATCAATCTCTCCCACTGCTAAAGAAGCACTGACACATCCAGGCGGCAAAGGAGCGTCTCTCAGCATTTCTCCTTCCTCGCTCAAACAACTGAGAAACAAAGGGAACTACACCTCCCAGTAAGAGAGCGTAGAGAGGAGATGGAGAGAGGAGATGGAGAGAGGAGGCGCAGAGGGGAGGTACATAGAGCTCAGCGCCCCTGGACTAATTCCACTTCCCCTGACTAGAGTGTCCCACACAAAGGGTACATTTGTCCTCGCGGTGGGGGACTGCCTGGTCCTGTATGGGGATCTGGGGGTGCTCGTCTCAGGAGTACACTAATGGCCAACGAGAGCTATCAAAGGAAAGTATCATGATGCCATCAAGGGGGTTTATGGGAAAACAAAAGCAGCCTTTTCCACAGACCCGGGTCATCATTTACATGGGAATCAGGCGCCGCTCTGCCTAGTATAGACTCAATTTCATCTACTGTGCCATTTCTTCCACTCACAACTACCTTCTCGAACCCCATCAGCTGAGACGATTTTGGGTTTACTTGAAACCCCTCACCCCGCCAACCAGCTTCGTCCTCTTCTAGTGTCCCCCCCAGCCACTCTCCCACCCTCCTCTACTGTGGGTGCATTCTTCCTCGTTTCAGCGTTACCCAGGCAACCTCATTCACCCAGAATATAAAGGGAAGTATAAGGCAGGCATGGAGCAAGGACCTGGTCACAACAATGAAGTTTGTTCATATTCAGGCTGGCTGAAAGGTCTTATCCTTCCTCATACCAGCCCATCACCCCCTCCTCTACTCATCCTTCCCTCTCACTTTGTGAAAAGATAGCACTATTAAAACTTTTTCAGAGGAGAGTTGAGGGAACTGTGCCGATACAGTACTCTGGATCCAATGTGTGTCAGTTAGAGAGGGAAAGAAGGAAAGAAGAAAAATGTGGAGTGAATAAAGGGGAACAAATGATTTGAATTTCTATGTTTGGCCTCGCGTCATACACACTTTACTGAAGGTGACTGGCTGTGTGACAGCGCAGCGTGGGGCAATCAGGAAAGCCATGGTACCTTTTTTGTCAAGGTTAACTCAGAGAAGTGAGCTGTGTGGATATACACTTAAAGTCCCAATAATCCATCACAAACCTGTACCCTTTTCACATTACCTAACCAAACCGAGTTAAAGCAAGCAGTACTAGGCTGGCCTGATGCATCTACCATACTTGCTGAAACTGTGGTGGAATAAACTAAATATCTGAGCTAGTACAGTTCAGGGGCCTCATTTATAAATGTTGTGTACATATAAAATATACCCCTAAACATGCGTGCACCCATTTTCCCGCAAAAGTTGCCATTTATAAAAACGGAACAAACTTTTCTAGTGGTTTAAGTATTGTATTGCAAACATGCAAGTATTGTGTGCAAAATTGAGGATATGATATGACATTTCTCCCCAAAACCCCCACAATAAAACTGRAAAAAAATAACACCAACATGCTGCCATTTGCCATTAGTGAGAAGAGTGAAAATCAATGTATTTCACGTCTTGGAATCTGAAATAATTTGACATACAGTACCAGAAAGTAGTCATACCCCTTGACTTATTCCACATTTGTTGTGTTAAAGCCTGAATTCAAAATGGATTAAATAAATACAAAAATCAAC
Source organism: Salvelinus sp. IW2-2015 (assembly GCF_002910315.2). Taxonomy (NCBI): domain Eukaryota; kingdom Metazoa; phylum Chordata; class Actinopteri; order Salmoniformes; family Salmonidae; genus Salvelinus; species Salvelinus sp. IW2-2015. The sequence continues at coordinate 1,050,042 of NC_036861.1, forward strand.
CATCTACACACAATACGCCATGATTAAAGTGAAAACATGTTTTTAGAATTTTTTGCAAATTTATTAAATTAAATACAGAAATAACTAAATTACTTAAGTACTCACACCCCTGAGTCAATACATGTTAGAATCCCCTTTGGCAGTGATTACAGCTGTGAGACTTTCTGGGTAAGAGCTTTGCACACCTGGATTGTACAATATTTGCCTATTATTCTCTTAAAAAATATCAAGTTGGTTGTTGATCATTGCTAGACAGCCATTTTCAAGTCTTGCCATAGATTTTCAAGCCGATTTAAGTCAAAACTGTAACTAGGCCACTCAGGAACATTCAATGTCGTCTTGGTAAGCAACTGTTTTATTTTATTGTCATTCTGAAAGGTGAATTTGTCTCCCTGTGTCTGTTGGATAGCAGACTGAACCAGGTATTCCGTTAGGATTTTGCCTGTGCTTAGCTCTATTCCGTTTCTTTTAATCCTAAAAAAAAAACTCTAGTCCTTGCCGATAACAAGCATACCCATAACATGATGCAGCAACCACCATGCTTGAAAATATGAAGAGTGGTACTCAGTGATGTGTTGGAAATGCCCCAAACATAACGATTTGTATTCAGGACAAAAAGTGAATTTCATTGCCACATTTTTTGTAGTATTACTTTTGTGACTTGTTGCATACAGGACGCATGTTTTGCAATATTTGTATTCTCTACAGGCTTCCTTCTTTTCACTCTGTCATTTAGATTAGTATTGTGGAGTAACTACATCCTCCGTTTTCTCCATTCACAGCCATTAAACTTTGTAGCTGTTTTGAAGTCATGGTGAAATCCTTGAGTTTCCTTCCTCTCCGGCACCTGTATCTTTGTAGTGACTTGGTGTATTGATAGACCATCCAAAGTGTAATTAATAACTTCACCATGCTCAAAGGTATATTCAATGTCTGTTTATTTTATTTGTTTACTCATCTACCAATGTGCGCCCTTCTTTGCAAGGCATTGGAAAACCTCCCTGGTCTTTGTGGTTGAATCTGTGTATGAAATGTACTATTCGACTGAGGGACTTGCCATAACAAAGGAGTTGAATACTTATTGACTCAAGACATTTCAGCTTTTCATTTTTTATTAATTTGTAAACATTTCTAAAAACACAATTCCACTTTGACATTGAGGTATTGCGTGTAGGCCAGTGATATAGAATATCAATTAATTCAATTTTAAATTCAGGCTGTAACACAACAAAATGTGAACAAATTCAAGGGGTGTGAATACTTTCTTTATGAATCTATTTCCTGTTTATTTTATTTTCATAACCGCTGCAGAATAAATTCCTATTTTCTAGCCATGATCGGTTCATTTTCCCGAAGTAGCCATACAGAGTAGCCATACAACAAATAACAATGCATCTCTCATTTAATTGGGCCTAGTAGCCTAAATAGATCATATTTTTTAAGCTAAACTTGCTTTTTGCCTGAGTAACCTCTGGTGGCAGAGCATTCGATGATGACATGGCTCTATACAGTACTGTACGAGTACCTAGCCTAAATAGATAGGCCTTGACTTTTTAAACATTTTGTTACGTACAGCCTTATTCTAAAATGTATTAAATCGTTTTTTCCCCCTCATCAATCTACACCATACCCCAATGGCAAAGCAAAACACTTTTGCTAATTATATAACTTTAAAAACTGAAATATCACATTTACATAGTATTCAGACCCTTTACTCGAGTACTTTGTTGAAGCACCTTTGGCAGCGATTACAGCATCGAGTCTTCTGGGTATGACGCTACAAGCTGGCACACCTGTATTTGGGGAGTTTCTCCCATTCTTCTTGCAGATCTTCTCAAGCTCTGTCAGGTTGGATGGGGAGCGTTGCTGCACAGCTATTTTCAGGCCCTCCAGAGATGTTCGATGCGGTTCAAGTCCGGCTCTGGCTGGAACACTCAAGACATTAGGGAGACTGTCCCGAAGCCAGTCCTGCGTTGTCTTGGCTGTGTGCTAGGGTCGTTGTCCTGTTGGAAGGGGAACCTTCAACCCAGTCTGAGGTCCTGAGCGCTCTGGAGCAGGTTCTCGTCAAGGATCTAACTGTACTGTTCGTTCATCTTTGCCTCAACCTGACTAGTTTCCCAGTCCCTGCTGCTGAAAAACATCCCCACAGCATGATGCTGCCTTCACCATGCTTCACCGTAGGGATTGTGCCAGGTTTCCTCCAGAGTGACGATTGGCATTCAAGCCAAAGAGTTCAATCTTGGTTTCATCAGACCAGAGAATCTTGTTTCTCATGGTCTGAGAGTCTTTAGGTGCCTTTTGGCAAACTCCAAGCGAGCTGTCATGTGCCTTTTACTGAGAGTGGCTTCCGTCTGGCCACTCTAACATAAAGGCCTGACTGGTGGAGTGCTGCAGAGATGGTTGTCCTTCTGGAAGTTTCTTCCTCCACAGAGGAACTCTAGAGCTCTGTCAGAGAGACCATTAGGTTCTTGGTACCTCCCTGATCAAGGCTCTTCTCCTCCGATTGCTCAGTTTGGCCGGGCGGCCAGCTCTTGAAGAGTGTTGGTGGTTCCAAACTTCTTCCATTTAAGAATGATGGAGGCCACTGTGTTCTTGGGACCTTCAATGCTGCAGAAATATCGTGGTACCCTTCCCCAGATCTGTGTGGACAATTCTTCGACACTCATGGCTTGGTTTTTGTTCTGACATGCACTGTCAACTGTGGGACCTTATATAGACAGGTGTGTGCCTTTCCAAATCATGTCCCAATCAATTGAATTTCCCACAGGTGGACTCCAATCAAGTTATAGAAACATCAAGGTGATCATGGAAACAGGATGCGCCTGAGCTAAATTTCGAGTCTCATAGCGAAGGGGCTGATATTTATGTCAATAAGGTATTTCTGTTTTTTATTTTTAACAAATTTGCAAACATTTCTAAAAACCTGTTTTCGCTTTGTCATTATGGGGTTATTGTGTGTAGATTGCGTACGATTTTTTTTGTATTTAATCCATTTTACTATAACAAAAAAGTTAACGGGTCTGAATACTTTTTAAATGGTACCCTAGACAATGTTTCAGAATTCACGACAGTTTGGGGAAAAAGTCAATGCAAAATATTGTTGAATTCAAACTTCTGCTGACAGGTCCAAATAAAATTTATAGCGTTTTTTCATTCAGAAACTGTCACAATCATTTGCCAAATACAGAATAAATKACTGCAAAAGATTAAAACATTCTGGCAACACCTCCATAAACATTTGATAACATTTCTTTTTGAAACTGCCGTGGCCTAATTCTAATARTTCCAGATTATASAGTAAATAAATGAGTTTATTGTAACCACAAAAGGTGMGTTATAAGGAGTTATAATGCACRTTCTCGCGCGCKCAGTTTTACGAYGGGCTGATTTATAACGGGAAACATGCATATGTATGGCGTGCGCCAAGTTTATAAATATACATTTTTTAGACGTACGTATTCTTTTCATAAATTGCACATGCAGATATTTATTCTGAAATGTACGCAATGGTTATAAATGAGCCCCATGGCCGGTCCCTAGCTGCGTCAGGTATTTATTTGTTCACTGTGGAGGAGCGGACAMCAGAAAAGGCTTTGGCTRACGCTTCATGGGCCGCTAATTTCCTTCCTGACCTCCCTTTGTCGTGGCTATGACCCCCTACCTCCCCTCCTCCCACCAATCACTGGGACCACCACCCCTAGGTTCCCCTATTGCAATAAATGCCMAAGCTTGACACGGCCCTGGGGGGGTCTCGAAGGGGGGGTTTGGGGGGCGAGTTGAAAAGGAATGGGAGTTGGGGTAGATCGGTGGGGGCTTAGGGGGTGTATAGGTCTGGAAAGTGGGGTTTGGAGGGACAGAGTGGTTGAGTTGACAAGAGAAAATGTTGCACCCCCAAATCAAAACATCTTCCCGTGGCTATGCCAAATCCTTTCTCTTGTGTGTATATATATATATATATATATATATATATATATATATATATATATATATAATAAAGCATTGGATGCATCACTAATTGTATTTGCATAGTGGCATACGTTGAGTAGAGGCATTTTGAGGAATTTTTTTTGCCTAACGTAATTTATATGATAGAAAACATTAGCAGAATCTTTTTTAATACCACACCGAAATGACCAAAATGAGTGGCTACTCTAACACTGACAAACTGAGAGCAATAAAAATGATCTGGTCTTGAATGCAAACAATAGCCCAGGCCAATGAAGAGACATTTCTACAATATTAGGAGGAATATATATACAGATTGTACATTATTAGGAGGAATATATATATATGTAACCGATGTGAAATGGCTAGCTAGTTAGCGGTGGTGCGCGCTAATAGCGTTTCAATCGTTGACCTCACTCGCCTCGTCACTCATACTTATTTTCCACCATAATTTGCAAATAAATTCATTAAAAATCATACAATGTGATTTTCTGGATTTTTTTTCTTCTCATTTTGTCTGTCATAGTTGAAGTGTACCTATGATGAAAATTACAGGCCTCTCTCATCTTTTTAAGTGGGAGAACTTGCACAATTGGTGGCTGACTAAATACTTTTTTGCCCCACTGTATATTATACCACAACATTGTTGAGTAATCATTTCTGATTGGTTAGAAGGGAATTCTAGAATGGACATTAAAACCAGATAACGGGACAGTTGGAAAAGATATCGGGGACACCTTGCAATCATTACGCATATTCGTCTACACATGCAGACCGTACTTGCTACATAGTTACAAAAAGCTAAACCAAAACCACACAAACCAAAATTGTATACATTGTAAATGCAGGTTCAACAAGGGAAAGGTTTTCTAGCTACAGTAGAATTGATTTGTTTTTGCAGAGACATTTTTGGGAGCATCTGATGACCTAACGTGGTGAGTGATGAACATACAGTGGGGAGACAAGTATTTGATACACTGCTGATTTTGCAGGTTTTCCTACTTAAAAGCATGTAGAGGTCTGTAATTTGTATCATAGGTACACTTCAACTGTGGAGAGACAACCAAGACCAGAGAGCTGTGTAAGGACATCAGGGATACAATTGTAGACCTGCACAAGGGCTGGGATGGGCTACAGGACAATAGGCAAGCAGCTTGGTGAGAAGGCAACAACTGTTGGCGCAATTATTAGAAAATGGAAGAAGTTCAAGATGACGGTCAATCACCTCGTCTGGGGCTCCATGCAAGATCTCACCTCGTGGGACATCAATGATCATGAGGAAGGTGAGGGATCAGCCCAGAAACTCGGGCAGGACCTGGTCAATGACTCTGAAGAGAGCTGGGACCACAGTCTCAAAGAAACCATTAGTTAACACACTACGCCGTCATGGATTAAAATCCTGCAGGCGCACGCAAGGTCCCCCTGCTCAAGCCAGCGCATGTCCAGGCCCGTCTGAAGTTTGCCAATGACCATCTGGATGATCCAGAGGAGGAATGGGAGAAGGTCATGTGGTCTGATGGAGACAAAAATAGAGCTTTTTTGGTCTAAACTCCCACTCGCCGTGTTTGGAGGAAGAAGAAGGATGAGTACAACCCAAGAACATCATCCAAACCGTGAAGCATGGAGGTGGAAACATATTCTTCTGGGATGCTTTTCTGCAAGGGGACAGGACGATGCACCGTATTGAGGGGAGGATGGATGGGGCCATGTATCGCGAGATCTTGGCCAACAACCTCCTTCCCTCAGTAAGAGCATTGAAGATGTGGCTGGGTCTTCCAGCATGACAACGACCCGAAACACACAGCCAGGGCAACTAAGGAGTGGCTCCGTAAGAAGCATCTAAGGTCCTGGAGTGGCCTAGCCAGTCTCCAGACCTGAACTCAATAGAGAATCTTTGGAGGGAGCTGAAAGTCTGTATTGCCCAGCGACAGCCCTGAAACCTGAAGGATCTGGAGAAGGTCTGTATGGAGGAGTGGGCCAAAATCCCTGCTGCAGTGTGTGCAAACCTGGTCAAGAACTACAGGAAACGTATGATCTCTGTAATTGCAAACAAAGGTTCTGTACCAAATATTAAGTTATGCTTTTCTGATGTATCAAATACTTATGTCATGCAATAAAATGCAAATTAATTACTTAAAAATCATACAATGTGATTTCTGAATTTTTGTTTTAGATTCCGTCTCTCACAGTTGAAGTGTACCTATGATAAAAAATTACAGACCTCTACATGCTTTGTAAGTAGGAAAACCTGCAAAATCGGCAGTGTATCAAATACTTGTTCTCCCCACTGTACATTTTCCCGGTCCCTACTGTTGCAGTCATGATGCAAGTGGCGCTATGCTGTCAAATCCTACCTTATGTTTCTAGTTTGAAAAAATATAAACGCAACATATAAAGTGTTGGTCCTTGTTTCATGAGCTGAATAAAATATCCAAGAAATGTTCCATACGCACAAAAGCTTTTTCTTTCAAAATGTGCGCACAAATTTGTTTGCATCCCTGTCACGCCTGCTTCGCTCCTCGCTCTGGCGCTCGAGGTCGCCAGGCTGCTTATCATTACGCACACCTGTCACCATCGTTACGCATATCAGCGCTTCATCGGACTCACCTGGACTCCATCACATTATTAATTACCTCCTCTATATGTCACTTCCTCAGTTTCTTTCCCGAGTCAGCATTAATGTTGTTATTTGTCCCTTATCAAGATGCTGTTCGTGTTTTGTTTCCTGTCTGTTTCTTCATTAAATATTCACTCCCTRTACTTGCTTCTCCTCTCCCAGCGWTTGTGCCTACAATCCCTGTTAGTGTGCATTTCTCCTTTGCCAAGTTAATCCATCCACCTGACAGGTGTGGCATATCAAAAAKCTGATTAAACAWCAKGATCATTACACAGGTGCACCTTGTGCTGGGGACAATAAAAGGCCACTCTAAAATTAGCAGTTTTGTAACACAACACAATGCCACAGATGTCTCATGTTTTGAGAGTGTGTGCAATTGGCATGCTGACTGCAGGAATGTCCACCAGAGAATCAAATGTTTATTTCTCTACCATAAGCTACCTCCAACGTTGTTTTAGAGGATTTGGCATTACGTCCAACCGGCATCACAACCGCAGACCACGTAACAACGCCAGCACAGGACCTCCACATCCGGCTTCTACACCTGCGGGATTGTCTGAGACCAGCCACCTGGACAGCTGATGAAACTGTGTGTTTGCACAACCAAAGAATTTCTGCACAAACTGTCCAGACACGTCTCAGGGAAGCTCATCTGTGTGCTCGTCATCTTCACCAGGGTCTTGACCTGACTGCAGTTCGGCATCGTAACCGACTTCAGTGGAAAAATGCTCACCTTCGATGGCCACTGGCCCGCTGGAGAAGTGTGCTCTTCACCGATGAATTACAGTTTCAACTGTATCGGGCAGATGGCGTCGTGTGGGAGAGCGGTTTACTGATATCAACATTGTTAACAGAGTGCTCCATGGTGGTGGTGGTGTTACGGTATGGGCAGGCATAAGCTAAGGAACAGAATTGCATTTTATCGATGGCAATTTGAATGCATACAGATACCGTGACGAGATCCTGAGGCTCATTGTCGTGCCATTCATCCGCCGCCATCACCTCATGTTTCAGCATTATAATGCACGGCCCCATGTCGCAAGGATCTGTACACAATTCCTGGAAGCTGAAAATGTCCCAGTTCTTCCATGGCCTGCATACTCACCAGACATGTCACCCATTGAGCATGTTTGGGTGCTCTCTATCAACATGTACGACAGCGTTTTCCAGTTCCCGCCAACATCCAGAAACTTCACACAGCCATTGAAGAGGAGTGGGACAACATTCCACAAGGCCACAATCAACAGCCTGATCAACTCTATGTGAAGGAGATGTGTTGCGCTGCATGAGGCAAATGGTGGTCACACCAGATACTGACTGGTTTTCAGATCCATGCCCCTACCTTATTTATTTTTTGAAAGGTATCTGTATTCTCAGTCATGTGAAATCCATAGATTCGGGCCTAATTTATTTATTTAAATTGACTGATTTCCTCATATGAACTGTAACTCAGTAAAATCTTTGAAATTGCTGCATGTTGCGTTTATGTTTTTATTCAGTGTATTTAGCCAGCTTTCTATTCTGGTTTTTGATATGCAGTGCTATCTCCTCGTAATGAACAGTGTCGAGTGWCCTGACGAGAAGGCAAACTTGTCTCGCTGTGCCAGGCAAAATTGTTATGGATGTATCCAAATGAATGTAAATAGAAAACAGCTTAAACCAACGCAAATGCAGCTACTTTGCTGTTATTCTGAGCTACTTTTAAAAAACAGTGCTGTTTGCTCAGAATCACTCAAAATTGCTCAACCTTTGAGCTTTTTTTAAGCTTCTACAGACAGATTCGTCTTCTCTTTTCAGCAGTAGGCATTTGCTTTCCAAACTGTATGTTTTTATCCCGATTGTATTTGGAAAAAGGCAAACCGACAGYCGCAACCAACCATAGATATATAATCCATAGATGGCAGCTCCCATTTAAATCAGGACTGGCATCCATTGCTAGTGTACCCATGAGTTTAATAGTCAAACTGTCAGTGTTAGAGGTTCTAAATCCCTTCTATTGATTATATGTCCATGGCCACAATGCAACAAGCTGTTCTATATTTGGTGAGAGTGCTTTTCTGACTGTAAGTGATCATTTAATCCACAGCAATTTTTTTTTTTTTAGAAGCTATTGAGATTCTGCGGCTAAATTATGCTCTCTGGTGTAGTATATGAGAATGAATTTTTCAGCCAAGCGTACTATAATTTTAGGSAAAATTATTTCAATTTATCAGGAGGCGATGCAGCATCTCCAGCACCCCTACTTCCCACGGCTATGGGTGTTGGGGGGCTTGGGGGTGCTTCTACAGGCCTTAATCAGTCSCAAACTGGCACTTTGACAGGGGGGTGTTGGGTGGCGGTCGGCGTGGGGGTTAATTTGAGTGGTTTTCTGAAGCGGTGGYCTGGTTGGTGGCACAATAAGCAGCAATCCAGAGGTCCTCCCATCAGAGCTATAGGGGCAGGCCACAGACAGACAGGGCCGGTCGCCTGCAGCCACGGGACCCTTTTTGTCTGGTCTCATTTCTATTGGCCACCACTCCTCTCAATGCACCATAAGCCCTATTAGAGGACCACACAATTGAACCTGGCAGATGCGTATCGCGAGTAAGCGCAAGGAATCTTGAAGGAGATGTGATGTGGTCTCACTTCTGTCTTTTTTCACAGTTTGTGTTGCTCCCTCTTTAGTTGTTTTAACCTAGTGTGCATCGTATTCTCTCTCTCTCCTACATGCAGACTGTGACTCCTATTGCAAGGCGTCGAAAGGCAAACTGAAGATCAACATGAAGAAATACTGCAAGAAAGATTACGGTGAGTTGAGTTCAATCCTCTGTACAGTACAGTCTACAATCCTACAGTAGAAGCTCACGCTGCCTCCAGAGCCCTGGTGGACTTGGGAACTCAGCTAGCTCAAGTAGCTAGCWACATCTTTATTTACAACACCCAGCACCAAGCCCAGGCATCCCCCCAGGACAACCCTACAGCTCCTGGGCATTCTAGAGACGGCTTACTCCGGMTTTTCAAGAAAGAAAGTCAAAGGATCAAACAAAGGAGGGGGACAAGCCATCAGAGAGAAGAGCTTAGGGTGTGAGGATAGAGAGGGTGCGAAGGGGAGGGGGTGTCGGGATGATGGACAGCCCAGCAGGTATTTAAGGGCAAGGCGGATAATGTATAAAGCAAAGTCGGTGTGACGGACAGTTGSGGTGCGCGCCTAAAGGTCCTCATTAAGGGGAACTTAAGGGATGGGCCTTTTCAGACAGGCATTCCTGTGGCCATCCCATCCGGCTGCCCTGGCCATTGAAAAGGTTGAAAAGGTGCTTTAGGTGGTTAAGACCCTGGTGAAGGTTGTGGAGGTTTGACCCTGACCTGATTGAAGCCAGTCTGTTAAATCAGTCAACCAAGAAGGGGCATCCTGCCTGAAAATACCTTGGCAGATTGAATGAATGACAGCCCAGGCATTGTTCCTGAGTTTTTGAGGGGTTGGATCCAGGCAGGTTCAGGAGGAATCCCCTGTGCCACAAATAAAAAGTGGCATAAATTCTTTCGCTTTGCAGGTCTTTAAGAGGCAATTGCTAAAAAAAGATGGCCGATTTATAGATGTGAAAATACTCTACCGTGTGGTGTTTGGTAAATAAAAAAAATAAAAAAAGACAATTTGATTTGAAAAGCTTTCCATGCATATGCAAATAAAGAAAAGTTCTGCATCACAGTAACTAGTTTGTGGCCATTTGTAGGCGAGCAGGTTTAATGAGTGGTAAAAAACAAAAGCTCTGTGGATCATTGATCMCCAGCAGCGGAGCTCATGTGTGAAGGAGGTGTAGCAGTTAGGGTCTCCAGTGAGTCAGGCATTAGGAGCCCTCAGTGGAGGATTTGGAACATGCACCTCCAATGGAGTGTAACGGGGCCATGTTTCTCCTCTCAGGCCCACGCAAGAGTCAATGGACCCCCATAGGGAGACACACTCTGTCCTGGTGAAGCCCAGTGATGTGTTGTGGTCTTCAGCTGTACAAACTCTTACCCTTATACACTGAAAATAAGTCTGTTTATAAGTCAGAGCTTGTCAGTGCCCACYGAAGACCCATAGGGGAGAGGAGATGGGGAGTGAGGTGGGACCCTACCCAGGTGCACCCCAGGTGCATGTCATCATAGTGTATCTCACTGTAGCTCAGACTCAGCAGTGTTGAGAGCGCTGCTCAACAACACAGGGAGTGTCCTCTACCCCCATCCTAGTCTCTCACAGGCGGGCAGGTCTGGCATGCACCGGAGGAGGAGTGTAGAGGGGACCTGCTGGTATTGATGAGTGATCCCAACACCACCCCAGCATGCCTCAGGGAAGGCTGTGACTACATGGTGTGTGTGTGTGTGTGTGTGTGTGTGTGTGTGTGTGTGTGTGTGTGTGTGTGTGTGTGTGTGTGTAATGGTCCACAGTGGGGTTAGGGTACACGCTCCTATGCTTCAGAGCAGGCTACAGTAAGGGAACCCCCACTGTTTTACTCTTACTGTTCTCCTCAATGACCAATTACAGGCAATTTCCTCTGCTTCCCCCTCTGGCCGTCTCCAACATTACCCAAGCCCTACGCAGCCCTCCCTAACCCACCCTGGGTCCAGCCTCCCTGCCAAGGCCCGGGTTTAATCCACTTTCTCCCTGCCTCGCCATACCTCGGGGGGGCTTTGTACTSGTCCTGTACAGGGATAAGACTCGCCTCGCGCTTTACACTTCAGGAAGGTTTACTGGAGGGTCCCGGTGTGGAGGAGAGCATTAAGAGTGCAGTGTCTCGCTGTGCCTTGGGCCTATGCTGGATAATATGCAGACACACTCCAACCCCCATAGAGAACCACAGGGTGCTTGGATACAGCAATTTTTCCATACAAAAGGGCTGAAATGACAGTGGAACAGGGCTTAACAATAGGTTGAGTTATTTACAGTTTGGTCTCTCAGGGTTTCACCCTGTGTTGTTGTGCAAACAYAAACAGAGAGCGCCTTCCAGTGGTGACACCAGGGAAGGACGGGGTGACAGAGGGCACCAATAGGGTTCGCCACCAGGTCAACAGCCAGTTCAACCAATGCCCATGCTAATAGTAACAGTAAAAGACACCAGGAATTCTAATACTAGCAGAAAAAGACACCAGGGCCCTATTTGATAACCCTGTGATCTACCATGCATGGCGTAAAATCTGCAGTGCAGTGCAGGACACGTCTCATATAGAGCCATTTAGAGAGCCATGACATTCACGCTCAGTGATAGTCAGCTTGTRTGTATAGGAGGTTAAGTTAATGACCCCTGGTTTAACGACTGCTGTTACATTTTAAGGTGATCTRTGCTGCTTTTGAGAGCTGTTGGTGCTCTCTCTCCTTGATCCTCTCAGTAATAAACCATACTATCACAGAGCCGCTCCCCAAAAACCCATCTCCTCACAGCCCATCCCTGCCTCTTAATCACGTCGCAAATCAAATCCCCTGACATCTATAATGGCCGTGGAGCTGGATCTGCTACCGGACGACTTTGTCTTGACAGCATTTCCCTTGGAGGATACAAGCCTCTGATGGGCGTCTGGTTAGGTTACAGGTCCAGTCTCCTATCCACCGGGGCCGGTTGAGTAGGTAGTTGCTGATGACTCCACTAGAATCAGCGCCAAATGGAGAAGCCAACCTCACTTAAAAAAAAAAAAAAGAGAATAGAATAGAACAGAACTCTGCCCTTGAGGCTTTGTCAGTTCTGGTGTTTTTAGTGTCCCGTAATGCCGCTTGGACAGTGGAGATCACAGCGTTTCATGGCGCTAGTCTGTGGAGCCAGGAGCACTGACTGGAGACACACATGGACCAGTGGACACAGAGGACTAAGAGCTAGAGGATTCAGCTACAGACAGCAGGCTACCTGGCGTCAGTACTGCCTGCTTCACTGTCTGTCTGATACCCTTCTTGGCTGCTGGATGGTACTAGACACAGTGTAGCATACTAGACTTACAGATGTAGGATCTTAATATGAGCCTGTCTCCAACAGTAGGAAAATAATCCTACAGCAACGGGAAATGTAAATTATTATGTGGATTATAATTAATGGATATTTTTGTATCGTAAGGGAACATCAGGTCTGAAATGACAAAGTGGAAATGACAAACATGAGAAWCCTTTTTAAAACTCAAAGACGCTACAAGTTTTAAATGTCTTACGTTGCAGGAAACTTCACCTGCAACAGGGTGATTCAATTTAGATCCTACATCTGTAGTGGGAGATACACTTGCACTTTTCCCTCCCTCCTGTCATACTGAATGGCCAGAGAGAGAGATGTCTAGGCAAAACCTTTGCAAGAAGGAAAAGGGATTCCATGGGAAATGTCTGACTCGGTCAAACTTAATTATTTTGTCCCAGGGTGCCATAGTAACTGTTGCTGGGATCATGGCTTGTCGGTCTAGAGAAGAGCAGGGTCACAGCAGGTCAGGATAGCAGGAATGGAGCAGACGATAAGGACCGGGTTGCTCTCCTGTGCCAAGAGGACATGGATGGGGGTTTTCATTGAAGTCTGTGATACAGACACGAACCCCAGTGATAGAGATAAGAATAACAGCACTGTACTGTGTATCCCTTTGAGCAGGAAATTCTAATGCTAGAATTGAGTCAGACACAAAGACATAACAAAAATAGTCTCTCTCTCCCCCCCCTCCCCAGCTGTCCAGGTGCACATTCTGAAGGCGGACAAGGCGGGCGAGTGGTGGAAGTTCACCGTCAACATCATCTCTGTCTACAAGCAGGGCGAGAGCCGCATCCGCCGCGGAGACCAGTTCCTGTGGGTCAGGGCCAAGGATGTGGCGTGCAAGTGTCCAAAGATCAAGACCGGGAAGAAGTACCTGCTCCTGGGTAACAATGAGGATTCTCCAGGGCAGTCTGGAGTGGTGGCCGATAAGGGATCCCTGGTCATCCAGTGGAGAGACACATGGGCCCGTCGGCTGAGGAAGTTCCAGCAACGCGAGAAGAAAGGCAAGTGCAAGAAGGCATAGGCGGAAAGGACGGACGACGCCTGGAGCGAGGGAATGGAACGCGGGACAGGAGAAAGGATGAGTGGGTGTTGAAAAAGGACGAGAGGAGAGAGAGGGAGACTGAGGAAGGACAGAAAGGGACTGTGCGTTGTCGCTACTTTTTCGAGTAGAAGCATGAAGAGAATATTATTGAGAAGATTTTTTTTCTAGTGGACTTTTGTGAAGGAGCTCACGCTGCAGGTGTCATTGCTTCGTTGTTTTTTCCTTCGAGATTTGTCTCTGTGGATTTGCCAAGTTTGCACCTATTACCAGTATATATAAAGTTATTTGTCTTTTCATTTTTTTTCATATTGATATTTCATAGCCCTATTTTATGAGTATTTTGTGCTGGTGCGAAGACACCACAAATCAAGCCACTGCATTATCACAAGCTCTGTTTTCTGTCGTTTTTAGGGTTAGCTAATAATATCACTGACAAACCAGCCTGCATCATCAAACGTCCTCACTTCAACTTTTTGTGTTGAAATTGTGTATTCTATTGGCAGTGCAGCAAAAAGTGCCATAAAATAACATTGGTTCTTCTGCGTCTTGGAAATGCACGTTTCATGTATTATCAAATAAGTTGCCTTTCGCTTCACCCTAGCTATGTTTTTTATTATATCACGGGTGTGACATATTGTACATTTGATTGAATGTTGGCCCCTAGATGCAGACAGTGAAATGGGAAGAAAGAAAATKAATGTCMATTCTTAAAGGTGTACAATATATTTGACTCCAGCATTGTTAACTAAGCTTAATTAAGGATATTATTTTAATCTACACATTTTTCTTTGTCCGGTTTCAGTATTCAGAATGAAATGAATGAATGTTCATTGTGAATTGTGGTGATTAACACACTCTTGTACAGTTTCAAACTGCATGTCAATCTGTCTCCAAAAAGGCTGGTTATTATGTCAAATACATGGCATCCATATTAGGACAGCGTCAGATGAGTTGATGTCCTAATATGGACACCGTGTCCTTACTCTCTTTTTGACTGGTGCTGCAGTCTAATTTCATGGTTAGTGTTTTTAATAATACTWTTGCTGGATTCCCAAGAAGATGACAGACTGCATTCAAAAGGTCTGGGATTTCAAAGACTCCTGCTATTAGAACAATAACAACCAGATTTCAATTTAGGATCTTCAATCTCTATTTAGGATCACTTGCTTTAATATTTTATTAATGTTTGGTTCAATTATACTGAACAAACATAAGTGCAACATGCAAAAATGTACGGTTTTATTGAGTTACAATTCAATAAGGAAATTAGTCAATTGAAATAAATGAATTAGACCCTAATCTATGGATTTCACATGACTGAGCCAGGCCCAGCCAATCAGAATGACCTTTTCCCCACAAAAGTGCTTTATTACAGACAGAAATCCTCCTCAGTTTCATCAGCTGTCCGGGTGGCTGATCTCAGACGATCCCGCATGTGAAAAAGCTGGATGTGGCGGCTTATGGTAGAGAAATGAACATTACATTCTCTGGCAACAGCTCTGGTGCACATTCCTGCAGTCAGCATATCAATTGCATGCTCCCTCAAAACTTGAGACATCTGTGGCATTGTGTTGTGTGAGAAAACTGCACATTTTAGTGGCCTTTTATTGTTCCCAGCACGAGGTGCACCTGTGTAATGATCCTGGTGTTTAATCAGCTTCTTGATATGCCACACCGGTCAGGTGGGTGGATTATCTTGGCAAAGAAGAAATGCTCACTAATAGGGAAGTAAACAAATGTGTGCACAAAATTGGAGAGAAATAAGCTTTTTGTGCGTATGGAACATTTCTGGGATCTTTTACTTAAGCTCATAAAACACTTTACATGTTGCGATTATATTTTTGTTCAGTATATATTTAATGATCAAGTGATTTAGGAGCCAGTCCTTCTAAGAGACAGAAAGCAGTGTGGTTCTTCCCCATGTTGCCCAGATTTAGTATATAGATGTGTTTTTTATTTGATATTGAAGGTGTACATTTATGAAATATGAATTGACATTACTATTATTATACAGTACACATGCTTTACACCAAACCAAAAGGAAGCATTTGCAATGATGTGAATAAAAAACCTTATCATACCTAAGGTTTCAAATAGATTAGCTACAACACAAATCTGATCGTTTTCAGAGAACGTTAACCAAGCAGTGAGATATTGGTACATATTGAATTGAAAGCGTTACAATGTACATATTTATATGACCTCTCCCTAGGAACAATATTTCCTAATACTGTAGGCTATTCACCAATTGGCACAGAATTGTTTCTGTGTAGTATTAAATTCACCCTATTTTGGATGCAATTATATATATTTTTTAAATCACAATGTGTAAAGCATTTGTAATTGAAACAAGCCTCTTCCCCAAGGTACTAAAAAAGGCATTGGCAGCCAACAATAAAACATAGGTAGTATTTTTATGTGAAAACTCTCAATAATATAACTATTATTAACTTCAATTTATTGATTGTAGATTTTAGCAAAGAGAATGGACAGAGTGCACCCCTAAGAACAGCATGTATTTTCTTGTTGTATTGAGGCAACAGAAATGGAAGAGTGCAGTTTACCTCTGACGGACAGGGAACTGTTCCAAACATTATTACACAAGCATTATTAGTCAGCTCTCTAAACTCTTGCTTCATACCCCCACCCCACCCTACTTAACCGCCCATAGACCTCACCCTTGTGCATAAGATATACATGTTACATGCTGGACTGCCTGCCACTCTAGAGTTCTTGAAAATTCTGTCTTGAGTGTGGTACGGCATCCATATTAGCAAGTCATCAGATTTCAGGCAAAACTGCCAGTGGTCTTCCTAATATGGAATTCCTAATATGGATGCCGTAGCGGCAGCTATTCAACAGCTGCAGACATTATTCAATGTCTCTTACAAGGCTGTCAAATTAATTAAGTTCAGAGCGATTCGAAGAGGGCGAAACGAGAACTAGGAGGGAAAATCATGTAATTCAATCACCTGATTATCCCCAAATCAATTAAAACCACATATTTCTTTTATTTCAAACCAATTAGATGTACATTGAGGGTCTGATTGCCAGCATCTGTGTTCCATACCGTTTTTCTCTGTGTACAGATCAGTTACACATGCTTTGTGCTGGTGTATTGAAATATACAGATGACATTTTACACGTATTTATACATACATTTACATGTTACTTCCTTTCATCGTTATATCCATACTCGTGACATTAAATGTAAATGTATTTCTGTTTGGCACATAATATATATAATCAAACCTCAATCGTTTTTTTCCCATTTATGTCTCTGTATCCCCATGATGTAAATTTTAGATCAGTTTTCCAAGCAATGGATTGACAATGACCTCCTCTTTGATGAAATATGACAACCGCAGACCTGTCAAAACGTTGCTTTTGTTCATACTTTTTAAATTGTAAATGTTGTTTAGCTGTGTTGGCCATTGCGAAACCTTTTTTTTGCGATGTTTGTTTTACGATGTGTACTAATATATGGTTATTATATATGGATATATTTAATGACACGAGACATTGTGGATTTTATTCTGTATTTTTTGCCTTTTTTTAAAACTTGTTTGTGGCTGTTTAGATGGTTGTGATTTTAAGAAGGAAACAATAACTACTGAACACCAAGCTGGTAGAACTAAATCCAGAATTCAGTTGAAATAAACTCCTGTTAAGTCGCCACTGGTGTGACTCTTTCTCTATCGTCTTAAATCATTCAATGTCTCCTTTGGATCTCTGAAGCCGGAGTCCTGGGCGTAACATACACACTTCTATCAACAGCTCCACATGCGACATAGGGCAGTACAGTAGAGGGCTAAGCATGCTGGGTGTAGATCGAAGCTATACTGTTAGCTATACTGTTCACACGGACGCAAGCGAGCATCTCCCAACCTTTCGGAGCATCTGCAAGGCTTTTAAATTGACAGAGTGGAAGAACGCAGAGTATGCTATAGATACAGTACATTATCCTTAGTAGATAACACTAATGTCTTTACACCAAGGAGTCCACGGATCGTGCTGTTAACTGTAACTGTTGTTTATTAGAAATGACACGGTTGCATTAAGCTAAACTGATTCACATCATGTTAAAAAGTGACACAGTCATACGTGTTATTTTTTGGGGCTGGCATTATCCTACAAACATGATCAAATCCCAAGACAAATGATACCATTAGAACTGCACCTCGCCTCCCCTGTAAGCTCTCTACGCAGTCAGGGTTCATCCGACGGACGGTGCGACGTCCAAAACGCTCCCCTCAGCCTCTTCGTTAGGTGGGCCACACAGCAACCACTACTATAGCAATGAGCAGGAGCACGATCACCACCAGCATCCCTGAAATAAGAATGGAAACACAAACAGAAGGATAAGTAGGAAGGCAACTTGACAGAAATCAACAACTTTACAAAGTGTACCTAATGCAGAGTAGTTACAGCACATAGACAGGTAGAGTACATACTAGTTACATAGACAGGTAGAGTACATACTAGTTACATAGACAGGTAGAGTACATTCTAGTTATATAGACAGGTAGAGTACATTACTAGTTACATAGAGCAGGTAGAGTACATACTAGTTACATAGACAGGTACAAGTCATACTAGTTACATAGACCAGGTAGAGTACATACTAGTTTAATATAGACAGGGTAGAGTACATACTAGTTACATAGACAGGTAGAGTACATACTAGTTTCATAGACAGGTAGAGTAACAATACTAGTTTACATAGACAGGTAGAGTACATAACTAGTTACATCGACAGGCTAGAGTAAATACTAGTTACATAGAGCCCATGGTAGAAGTAACTATAACTAGTTACATAGACAAGGTAGAGTAACATACTAGTTACATTAGCAGGTAGAGTACATACTGAGTTAATAGACAGGGATAATTCTACACGTTGCCTAAATTCTTCTGATCAGGCGCTAACTGGACAGCCACCAGCACCAAAGGATAGGTGGTGGAAAAAGAGCAACAATAAGTAAACTTGAAAAGGTAGGCTAAGGCCTTTTCTAGTTAGCTCAGAACCCTTAGAGAGAGAGAGAAAAGCCAGCTTTTCTGTAACACCATCCGCGTCAGCGTGGACGCTCCACCAGCTGTTTAGGTCTTACCTCAGACGCCTCATATTACCTATGCACATTTTCAACCAAGGATGCACATTATATACAGTCGTTTAACATGCAATTCTAGCCATATTGTGAACAGAATATTAATTATTGAGAGAAAAGAGCACAGATCATATCTGAGGCCAATTAGATGTTCCGTGATCTGGACTTCACATGGAGAGGTCGTACATCCATGATTATTTTGCCACCAAATGCTGGTAGGAGGCAGAGTGGAGACACGCGAAAGATTATGTA
>NC_036861.1:1069053-1114377 GCF_002910315.2 Salvelinus sp. IW2-2015
CAAGTGAAAGCTGTGACATTTCATTGTAACATTCCTTTCCAATTGCTGTCAGGCTGTGCATGAATGTTTTGAATATCCCCCATTCATCTGTGAGTCCCGTCCTCCTCTTCCTCCCTCCCTGAGTCTATTGTTTTGATACACTCTCCTTAATATTTGTAAGAGTTATTTGACAGAAGCGCTTTATGTACATGATCCAAGCCCCTGGCATCTGTAGTGCTGGACTCACAGGCCTGCTGGCTAAAGGGCATGAGGTTAAAGTTGTCCCTCACTCCATCTGGTGTCATTGGCAAAAGCTCCAATATGTGACTCGCAGATGAATGGGTGGTATTCAAAACTTTGAAGCACAGCCTGACAGTAATTGGAAAGGAATGTTACAACCAAATGTCATAGCTTTCACTTCTGAAGTTGTTGTTTTTGCACTGTGTTCATTGATTGGGAAAAACTGCATTCCAAGCAGGCCCCCAGTGTCTGGTCTGGAGCGTGAAGTCACAAGCTCGGCTACTGCGATGGCGGTACATTCCCGACAGGATTTCCTGCACGGCCTCGGCTGTGAAATCACAAAGACCCCCAAAAATTTCAACGGCATTCACAATGATTCCAAATTGTTTTCTTAGACTTCTTCTCTGCTTGTGCTGTACAGTGTATGACTGTTGCAATAAATAATACAAAGCCCACCTTTTCAACATGTAGCATTTCACTATCCCTCGGTTGATGAGAAACCTTCACTGGTCGTGGTGGCTCTGCTACCATAGTTTCTTCCCCGCCACTCGTTCCTTCCAATCTTCTTGCCACCTCATTCTCCTCCACCCTAACAGAGCACTCCCGGAATTCAAGCGCATTTTCACCTCCACAGTTTCAGCATTTCACTTCATCTGGCATACGATACTCTTCCCTTCTGCACACACTTGACACATGACCATGTCTTTTACATTGATGACACTGAAGGGGCTTGTGCACAAAAGCTCTTACAGGGCATTTCATGAATCCTATCTTTATGTGAGAAGGGAGAGACTCATCAAAAACAGTAGCATGGATGAAGTGAATTTATTTCAGTGGAGGCTGTCTCATAATAATGGCTGGAATGAAGCGACTAGAATGGCATCAAACACGTAGTTGATACCATTCCACTAATTCCCCTCCAGCCATTACCACAAGCCCGCCTCCCCAATTAAGGTGCCACCCACGTCCTGTGATTTATTTTCTCCTTCCACCATACAGGTCAGTCGACGTGCACCAACCACTCCATCGATGTCTTCAGTAATATCCTCTGCCTTTATTTCTTCCGCCACACCAGAAATAACCCCCTTTGATGGGCGCCCTGCTGCGAAAACCCACGCAGGAAACATTCCACTCAGATATATTTTTGAGTCTTAAAACACGCTTCTTCTGCTCCGCAGACACACAACAAAATCTAAATATAGACCACTTCTTGTGACTCTCACCGCCTCCACACTTTCCTTCAAAACAATCCAGATTCTCCTTGTGATGTTAAATGGTCTTCCCAAGTAGCTTTGATCCAAAACTCTCACTCCCGACTAAAAACGAGTCTAGTGGTTTCCTTTTTTTCCACCACAGCTTTACTTATCTTGTTTCCCTTTTTCTTCGCCATGGTAACCCACTCATTCTCACTTTCTGTACTATTAGCGTCACCCGATTCACTAGCAGTTTCAAACAAAACCTCGGTTTCCGCCATCTTCTGCCTCGAGCGAATTAAATGGTGATGTTCTTCTTCTATAGTTTAATGGCTTTCAAAACGGTTAAATGTGCATTCCGCCACCTACTGTGTGGGTGGATTATAAGAAAATAAATATTTGGGTATAAATAAATAAAATATCTTACAAACTATCAAAACAAAGAAATGAACTAAACAAAATCAACCTGCTGTTCTGTAAAAAAAATAATTCTAATCAGGTCCCAACACAGGCTCAGAAACTTCCTGTGATGGCGGGACATTTCCTAACAACAATAGTCCTTCTAGTGCTTCTGCCATGAAGTCTTGGAGCCCCAAACACTTCTCAGTTGCAGATATAGTGATATCCAGCTTCTTGGACTTCTTAGACACTTGTGCTGTACAATCAATCACTGTGGCTACAAATGCCACAAAATTCACTTTCTTCACAATGAGTGTATCCAGATCACTCGATTGACTTAAAACACTAGCAGCTGGTTGCAATGCATCCACCGCCATATATTCAACACTGTTGCCTCTTGCCCCTTTGACTCTCTTCACCGCCTCCACATAGAAGATCTGCTGTACAGCCCTGATCCTTGACACCTCAACCTCCTTCACCTTTACATGGCACTCAAGGAAGTCCGGAGTATGATCCCCATCACAGTTGCAACGTTTTCCATTCACAGATTCTTCAATATCATACTTCTCCCATCTGCAAACATTTGACACGGGACCATATCCTTTACAATTCTCACAGTGTAATGGTTTGGACACAAATGCTCTCACCGCATACCTCAAATATGCAAGCTTCACATGTTCAGGTAGAGTCTCCTCAAACAACAATATCGACAGGCTTTTCTCCTTCCTTCCATTTACCATACAGGTCAGGCGACGTGCACTGACCACTCCTGGGAGTGGTACTCATCATCTATATCCAACAAGACCCCGGCTATAACTCCTTTGGCAGGAGGCCTGCTCCGAAGATCAGTACATGTTACTTCTGACGTGGACAATTTAGCCAGATCCAGTGTACGCTTCTTCTGTTCTTCATCAACACAATTACCCAAAACAAGGCTGCGTCTAGTCACCTTGACTGAATCCATCTTTCCCACTGTTTTCTTCACAGTTCTTGATTTCCCAAATTGATTTCCTTGTCCAAAAAGCGCAGTCCAATAAGAAAGACATTATTGGACCAGTCCTTCTACTAAAACTTTTGCTCGTTTTATTCTAGTCTTTATTTCACTAATTTCCATTCATTATCACACATCTCAGGGGTGCGTGCTTCGTCCCCTCCTGTACTCCCTGTTCACCCACGACTATGTGGCCAAGTACGGCTCGAACACCATTATTAAGTTTCCTGACGACACAACAGTGGTAGGCCTGATCACTGACAACGATGAGACAGCCTATAGGGAGGAGGTCAGAGAACTGGCAGTGTGGTGCCAGGACAACAACCTCTCTCTCATTGTCAGCAAGACAAAGGAGCTGATTGTAAATTATAGGAAAAGGAGGGCCGAACAGGCCCCCATTACCATTGACGGGACTGAAGTGGAGTGGGTCGAGAGTTTCAAGTTCCTTGGTGTCCACATCACCTACAAACTATCATGGTCCAAACACACCAAGACAGTTGTGAAGAGGGCACGACAACACCTTTTCCCCCCCAGGAGGGTGAAAAGATTTGGCATGGGTCCCCAGATCCTCAAAAGTTCTACAACTGCACCATCGAGAGCATCCTGACCGGTTGCATTACCGCCTGGTATGGCAACTGCTTGGCATCTGACTGTAAGGCGCTACAGAGAGTAGTGCGTACGGCCCGGGAGATCACTGGGGCCAAGCTTCCTGCCATCCAGGACCTCTATACAAGGCAGTGTCAGAGAAAGGCCCAAAAAAGTATCAAAGACTCCAGTCACCCAAGTCATAGACTGTTCTCTCTGCTACCGCACGGCAAGCGGTACTAGAGCGCCAAGTCTAGGACCAAAAAGATGCTTCCCCCAAGCCATAAGACTGCTGAACAACTAATCAAATGGTACTCGCTGCTTATTATCTATGCATAGTCACTTTACAAATGACCTTGACTAACCTGTACCCCCGCACATTGACTTGGTACCGGTACCCCCTGTATATAGCCTTGTTATTGTTATGTACATTTCTTGTGTTACCTTTTGATTAATTCGATTTTTTTAACTTTAGTTTATTTAGTAAATATTTTATTAACTCTATTTCTTGAACTGCATTGTTGGTTAAGGGCTTGTAAGTAAGCATTTCACGGTAAGGTCTGCACCTGTTGTATTCGGCGCATGTGACAAATACAATTTGATTTAATTTGACTTCACTTGCCGCACTTTCAGATTCAAACGCAGTCGCCATTTCCTCCTCTCCACTTCCAAAGCTTTAAATGGTGATTCATTCTGATCACTACATTTGTCGTCACACGGGACCACGTGCTGACACAGACCAATCACAGGCCAGCAGGCTACGAGGAGGCTCACACCCCGATGCGCGCTCTCTCAGGAAGGATGAAAACGACTACATCGACCATGATCCTTTGCTAGTTACGGCTACTTTCACCATGATTCTTAGCTATTTTGTTGTGCCATTCAGCCCCATAGAGCCCAACAGTGGCGGTGTCTTAATACCTGTAAAACCTAGCGGTCAAGAAGGGTAATGGTTCCAATCGGTTTCCACAAATCATTTTTCCCACAATGGATTTCAGAAACACTTAAAATAAGGGCTGTGTTTCGTGTAGGTTTACCCTGGCGTGACATTTTGATAACCGTGTAAGTCTCTCTCAGACAGGTGACAAGCTGTGACAGTGATATTCAATGTTGAAGAAATGTTAATTTCATCACAGAAACAGATACATTAGTTACAATACATGACTGAGTGACTAAGGCAACCACTTTCATTTTTTTTTTATTGTTGAATAAAATGTAGTCTAAATGACTTATACACATACCAGTAAATCATCAACCTCTAGTCCTTTACCAATAATTGTACATTTTTTTACAAGCATGATTTGCGTAAAAAGGTATTTGTGTAGGCCCACTTGATCTGGACCCAAGGCTGCTCAATACCCTTCCTGGTCTCCTTCCCAATGAGGAGGATGGGTTTATAACCAAGTTCATGCAACTCCTGCACTTGAAACACAAACATTAACACACTACATTTCTGATCTTTACAGAAAATTCAAAAGTCAACCAGTGTTTGGATGAATTGGTTCTCGAACAGTATGCTCCAACTGTAGGCCCACACAAGCACCCATCTGTCCAATGATGGCAAAGTTAATTTAATGCTGTCCATCTGCCCTTTGTTCAATTGAATAATTTAATTTCATATATCCCTGGTGCACTACTGCATCTGTATTAGATGCTGTATCCTCCATTTCCTCACAACACATTTTGGTAACATCAAATTATAAATATTTCAATAAGAACATATTCAAACCACCCATCTGAAAATTGTTGAATTATAGGCTACATGTTCTTGAATGTACAGTTTTGTGCATGCAGCAGGCATAAATATCATGACACATACTAGTGTTGCAGTATGGAAACAGGTCTCGGTCTACATTTTGAGCAGTGATGTAAAGTACTTAATGAAAAATACTTGAAAGTATTACATAAGTCGTTTTTTGGGGTATCTGTACTTTACTTTTCTATTTATATTTTTGAATACTTTTACATCACTACATTCCTAAAGAAAATTATGTACTTTTTACTCCATACTGACACCCAAAAGTACTTGTTACAGTTTGAAAGATTATCAGGACAGGAAAATGGTCCAATTCACACACTCAAGAGAACATCCCTGGTCATCCCAACTGCCTCTTATGTGGCGGACTCACTAAACACAAATGCTTAATTTGTAAATGATGTCTGAGTGTTGGAGTGTGCCCCTAGCTAACCGTAAATAAAATAACAAATTCAATTATGCCATCTGGTTTGCTTAATTAATGTAAGTAATTAAAAAATATATATAATTGTACTTTTACTTTTGATACTTAAGTATATTTTAGCACTTACATTTACTTTAGATACTTAAGTATATTTAAAACCAAATATTTGTAGGCTTTTACTCAAGTAGTATTTTACTGGGTGACCTTCACTTTTTCTTGAGTCATTTTCTATTAAGGTATCTTTACTTTAACTCAAGTATGACAATTTGATACTTTTTCCACCACTGATTTTGAGTGTCTTGGTCTTGTCTCAGACACATTTGTACCAGTACAGATAACTTTTATGGTCTCAAATTTAGTCAAGTCAGAGATCAGGGGCCATGTGTACTATATGTATCAAGCCTCTCAGAGTAGGACTGCTGATCTAGGATTAGGCCACCCCGTCCATGAGGTCTGCTAGTCCATGAGTTCCCCTAGTCCATGAGGTCCCCTAGTCTCGACGTGACGATGCTCTCCCCTTGCCTGAAAGACCCACCTCCTCTCTGCTTTCAAGGACCAACCCTCTCCTGAACCGTCACCTTGCCGCTGTTGAGAGGCTTGCGTACTGCAATGACCATAAAACGACCAATGCGTCAAATCGAAACCGAAAGTTTAGACAGCCTGTCAGTGTAATCTTTAAATCAGCTTCACTCTAACCTTCCACACTGTAACAACCTGAAGCATTTGTGCGGTAAGATTTTAACGTTTTTGGTGTCTCTAGCCTAGCTTTTCTTAATATTGATTAAGGTTTATTAAATTGTTGACCATTCATATTGCATTACAAGTGTGCGTTTACCGATTTAAAAAAAAGCCGTCCATTTGATTCCCTGATTTGCATACTGCTATTATTGATTTTTGACCTCAAAACAACGTTTTAATGCAGATAAGTTACAAAATAATTATCGAAAGAGGGTGAATCCTCACTGCAGAAACAATAAATAATCGGGTCCATGCTCATGTTTGCTGTTTGTAAAAAAAAAAAAAACGCAATATTCTATATTTGGCCAGGTAACATTTTATTTGAACGCGCATTTCACGATCTGACACAATTATAGCCTTAATTTGGGCTTTACGTTGAAGATTAGCATTTTCTTTCATGGTTCTATGTACATTTTTGAGAGAAGAACCGTTTGGGAACCCAATGCGCCTTCTCTTTTAAGTGAACAGAGCCAAATGAGCCGGCACCCTGAAAAGACTCAGAATACCCATTATAGTACAGACGTCAATTCAACGTCAATTTCATGTTGGTTCAACATAATTTCATTTAAATGACGTGGAAACAACGTTGATTCAACCAGTATGTGCCCACTGCCAGTAGGTGTTTATTTGCATAGTCAAATGATGTATATTTGCCCAGTGAAAGGTCTGAGGGCTGCATTTTCAAGCAGGTTATGTTTAATTATGTATATCAAAACTTTTGGAGCTTTCTCTACATGGATACTATATGGAATTGTTTGTTTGTTTTTGGCTTCAAACCACAACCAAGTTAAGTGCTAAGTTCAAGGGCTAAATTGTACTGACAGAACTTCCTTCTCATTTACTTCCCCTTAAAGTGAAGTGTAATGGGATTCTACGACAAAGAATGTGCTAAATAACAAATTGAAGGGTATTGCACATTTGTCCCTTGATTATTGCATACATTTTTGCATCTGTAGGCCTATTTCATGCATCTTTCTGTAAAAGGTCCCTCCAGAAGCCCTCACTAGGGAGGAAAAAATCCCTTATTCTCTCATTGCAGCTGTTTATTCCTTTGGGCATTGTTCAGCTGCATTGGCTCTAGAAGCAATGAGGATATTATGGGGGAGAATAACTCCAACAGCTTTAGTGGCCACTTGAATGAATTTAACAGGACTGTCATCTCCCACAATGTTTCCTTAATAATAGAATGTGTTTCCTTCAGTGAGTGTTATGCTTTTTTGTCTATTTGTATAATGTTCACATTTTATTGCATTTGTCTGCCAAAGAAATAGTTGAAACAGGCATGTTGACAATTCAGATGGGAGGTGACAAATAGATAGTTTAATAGGGGACAGTTGAAGGTGTTGCCTATGTTAGACCTTCATTCACAATGTACTTAGTTAAGACCTATTCAGCACTTTACTTTAGTCAAATTGGATTTGTTTCTGTTAGCAACTGTTTTATTTTTATTTTCGGGGGAACAGTCCAGAGGCACTTTGTGAGTGACAGGCAGTCTATAGACTTACCTCTGATGGATTCTGGGTTCTCTCCTAAACTTGGGATAGGGTTCATTATCAGGTATCCTATTGAAATATTGAGGCTTAGGTTTAGAGGGTCTACACCAGAAGTTAATGGTTATCTGTAGGAGGAAGGTATATAGTGGAGGCAATGAAGCTTGGAATATACTGAGTGTAGGGAAACCGATCATATGTGGCAGGCATTAATAAGGGGGAAGAGTCGTGGATTAGTGATGAAAGGGGTCGAGTTCAGGTCACGTTAAGGGAGAAGGGAAAGTTTATTGCCCGTATCACTTAGTTTCCTGCCTAGCAATAGATGCAATGTTTAGCGAGAAGGAGGAGACTCCAACCAGAGTGGGGTACATATATACGTACCTCCACTATTGTAACCTTGTCTGTGTCTGTTCAGCTGTTCGATCCTTTTGGAAGAATTAACTTGGTTTAAGCTTTAATAGTGTCCGTCGAGTTCTTACTCTGATAATTAAAACCTAACACCTCATACTGCTGTGGCAAGTGTTGTCATTGTACATTTCTCTCTACCTACTCAGGAATCCAAAGATGACTTCAGCTACCAGCTTCCTGTTTTTTGCGATCCATTTAGCCTGTATCAGAGCTGGAAATTCCTCTGGGAGTAAGTTGTGCATAAATGCCATAATAATGGTTATAAAATGTTATATACAAAAATTTATTTATTATTTTCAGCTGATTGTTAACTTAGGGGTTTGGGAGAAATTTATATTATATTTTACTAAAAGTTTAGTAAGATTGGTCACATTATCATAAAACTGACTACTATACCAGTAATTCTGTCTTGTATTATTGTCAATTTGTCTCTGAAATGATATTTTACTTACAGATTTTGTCAAACTGGAGTGTAATGAAGAGTCCCATGGGGTTTATGGTCAGCAGTCATTGCTGCAGTGTAATGTCAAAGCTGTTGAGAAAGTGACCATCTTGACCGTGACCTGGAAGAGGGCGGAAGCTCTTTTGTTGGAATACCATCAAGATAAATGTCACCTAACTCCTGGGTTTAAATTTGCTGAGCCATCCTGGAACAAGAATAATATGAATGTGTCCTTGTTGTTGACAAATACCAAGATGGCCGACAAGGGGGTGTATACATGCATGGTGAGAGCAGACAGTGGTGATGATACAGCTACAACCAGCCTCAGTGTCACAGGTGAGTCCTGTACTGTCTACAGTTCAACCAAGTGTGATTATAAAAAGATAAGCACCTTTCAACATAGGTTCATGAAAGGAGAAAACTGAACATGTGAGATATTCAGCCACCCTTGGAGGTCAATAGAAGAATAGAATACAACAGCTTTTTAAATGTGTCTCAGCTCATAGCCTTCATCAGGGTGTTATGATGCCCACATGCCGAAATGTGTTGAAATTAAGTTCTATTCAACTTCCGTTGTCACACACACACTTCCATACATTTATGATACGAAGTTGATCAGGATGTTTATTCTAGAATGTGTTCAAGGGGAGTTCAGATCTATTTGTATGTGTGTGATTGGACAGTACAGCAGGAGCCAGAGTTACTTTCTGTTTCAGAATGACAGTGCTCAAATGGAACAGACTAGTACCAGTGGGAATGTCCACAACTAGCCTCCATAATGTCATTCTACCCATGTCATGCAATCAGTGTTTACACAATAGGCCTAGTACACACACACTAAAATAGAACGTGTGTTAGAGATAGAAGAAAGGTCATTCCAGTTTATTAAAATCACTCGTCCAGTAATCTCATTCCAAGTTATAACCCTCGGATGGACGTTGAAAAGGTGCAAAGTCTGTCTTAACGATGTTTACCCATTGACGTTGTATAACTACTGATGTAGCAAATATCACCCACATGTATGATAGATTTCTCTCTCTCTTCCAGCTAAGTACATAACTCCAACCATGAGCTCCATCCCTGAGACCAACATCGAAGAGAACACAGCTGTGACCATTTTCTGCAACTCTACAGGCGGGCAACAGAAAGGGTCGATCCGGTGGTTTGACCAGTTTCGCAACGACTGGACGCACAGTGCTGAACTGGTGGCCAAGGAGACTGACGATGGACCGTTCAGCCTCTCCAGTAAATTCACAGTGCAGAAGGCTACATTCAGTTCCACAAACTACACGTGCGAAGTGCTCAATGCCAATGGTGCCGTGGAGGGGATGGCATCATTTGTGATCCAGTTTGCGCCGCGAGACTTAGGTACGTGCTGCCACGGCTGCTACCTATGGGTATGAATATGTTGGTGATGTCATCCTTTGTAAAAGCAGGGTCAAGTCCAAAACCTGCAAGTCTCTCGTATTCCCTCATCCTGACCCTGATAATTGTAGGACATTTCAGCCTCAATCTAGTCTACATTTATTAGTATAGGCCTTTTGACGACGTCTTTATCATGTGCGAGCACAATAAAAGTCAGCCTTATAATGAGAGAACAACATGTCACTGAGGAGTGGAGTAGGTCAGGCCGTAACATGCTCCTCAATCTGACTGAACACCTTCCTTGAAACTGGAAAAAGAAAATTGCTTGTGTTGGTTTGGGTAAGAAACAACAGATAGCAATAGTAATGGCATATTTTTGTAGGCACTAACTCCCCCAATGGTTTGTTGGACAAAGCCTATGGGGAAAATGAGTTTCTCTAGGGTTTTTGGATAAATGCCAAAAATAAGGTCTTTGGTGATAATAGGCTTAGGAGATCTTATACGTTTAGTTCTACGAGATAATCTTCATCAGTTAACATAACTTTTTGTGAATTTTGGCTTCATAATTCATAAAGGTCATATTAATCTGACTGATATTATCTCATAAAACAAAACATATAAGATCTCCTAAACCTGTGTTAACCTCAGACCTTATTTTCGGTGTTTATCTCATAACCCTATTCTTTCCCCGTTAATTTTCGCCATAGGAATGGCTGAACGAACCAAGAGTAACTCATTTGCGGGTTTTAGGGCTACAAGCCGGCACTCTCTTCATGCGTGTTTCAACAGGAATCCGGAAACTCTTCAATGTTTGCTTAACCCAGTCTACTTGTCATCTGATGAGCCTACAGGAAATTACTAGGTTAATAATGAAATAATGAAGGTGGAGTTGTAACTACCTGCACTAGTTGCAAATTAGAGCTCATAGTCTCCAATCTGTCTCTAATGCTCCCTCTTATCACGATTCAGTGCAGTCATCATAATACCTTCTTACCAGAACATTCTGTCTCTGCAGTTGTGTTTCTCATCTCTGGCAGCCATTTTGAATATTCTTTCTGATCTGCGGTCCTCCAGCTGTTGTTCTTTAGTCTGGCTGGGGATTTTCCAAGACAAATGATCCATCTAATGCCAAAACAAATTGTTCTTAGCAATGGGAAGTAAAGTAGCCCTTTCCTGCTGTCAATGACCAAAAGTGCCCTCTCTGGCCTCATGGGTGGAATGTTAGGAATATTTTTCAGAATTTCACAATCAATAAAGATGTGTTTTTTTAACAAATCCGGTGTTTCTATGTCAAAAGGTTTTGTTGTATTTCAGTCTTCAAGATTTGTTTAAGACTAACAATCTCTCTGTGTGACCTTGATTTAGCCCACTGCAGTAAAAGGTTATTAAGATGCATGCAGATTTGAACAGAGCTCAAGTCTGTGTGTGAAATGCCCTGATGCTGACTTTGACCTGACTTTGACCTTTTTCTCTTGACTTCATATGACTTGCCTATTGATTTTGTAACTCCCAATTTATGTCCATTTTGTCTGTCCAGGTAGCAAAGCTGACAAATTGGATTCTGATTCCCCCACCAACTGGCTAGCCCCAGTTGTAGTCATAGGATCTCTGATCATCGGACTCCTTGCTGCGCTGCTGTTATTTAAGAGGCGCTCCGCCCAACGTAAGTACATGAATTGTCATACTCATACAGTAGAAACTGTTGTCTGTGTATAACTCCATTAATAAATATCATTACATGGAGCTTTGATCATGTATCTGATCATGTATATGTTTGTCATGCTATTTTAGTGCTAGATTAACCTGTACAGTGGCCCTGCCTCTGCCAAGCCTGCATGCTCTGGCAGCCATCCATTTTTTCTTTGCATGGGGGATTACACAACCTGTAATGTTGTCTGGTAACTCAGCCATTCATTTAGAGTAGTCAAATCAGTGGCATGTTGTGGCATGCTATTAACCATGAATAGCAGTGTAGTTAATACTTAATCCAATCCATATTACTATTATCATATACACTGAGTATACCTAACATTAGGAACACCTTCCTATTATTGAGTTGCAAACCCCTTTTGCCTTCAGAACAGCCTCAATTTGTCAGGGGATGAACTCTACAAGGTGTCGATAGCGTTCCACAAGGATGCTGTCCCATGTTGACTCCAGTGCTTCCCACAGGTGTGTCAAGTTGGCTGGTTGTCCTTTGGGTGGTGGACCATTCTTGATACACACAGGAAACTGTTGAGTGTGAAAAACCCAGTAGTGTTGGAGTTCTACAATTGCGCCTGGTACCTACGACCGTACCCCGTTCAAAGGCACTTAAATCTTTTGTCTTGCCCAGTCACCCTCTGAATGGCACACATACACAATCCATGTCTCAATTGTATCAAGGCTTAAACCCTTCTTAAAACTTGTCTCCTTCCCTTCATCTACACTGGTTGAAGTGGATTCAACAGGTGACATCAATAAGGGATCATAGCTTTAACCTGGATTCACCTGGTCAGTCTATGTCATGGAAAGAGCAGGTGTCCTTAATGTTTTGTATACTCAGTGTATAATATTATAATAATACTATTATCTATTAATGGATTAAGCATTAACTGCACTAGTAGGCTATTTATTGTTCATCAACATTACTTTTGGTTAAATGATGATCTTTTTGATTTCATTTAGGTTTTGTGTCATTTTTGACAGGAGCTCGAAGGCAGTCCACCTTTCCGTTAATGAGTATGTCCTTCGATATTCAGTATTTATTGAAATATGGAATATTTGATATTTATTTGTCACTTTGGGTTTATGGTTTCCCATCTTTCCTAGACAGTGCACATAATTCCCTGTAAAAGCAATACATATACTTTATAATGACCAGCATCATATTTGGAATGATGTTTTATATTTTTGTTTTATACTTTTATAACTGTTATAAATTAGAACTTTTTATAATACTTTTATAACTGTTATAAATTATAACAACACTCCATAATGCATTCACATAGCCTGAGTGCCAGTCTGTTTGGGCTATTATGCCAAATCCTTGTCAGTCATTGTCATGCCTAACATTTTTGTCTTGACAATGAGCTATGGAGTTGGCAAGAGTAGTACAAACAGATATTTGACCAGGCTAGCATTCACATGCTTTTGGTTTGTGAAACTAGCCACTCAGCTTTGGACAGTAAAACTGTGAAACTGTGGCCACTCACCCAGAACGCATGTCTGTCTGTTCTCAACCTTCCATATCACATCCTCTATCAGTTCCTCTTTACTGTTGCTTCAGAGGGAGATACATTGTTTACATTGGGCCCTTATGTCTGATATGCTGTACGTAGAGTATCTGTTCTATCATGCCAGGGCAGGTATGGGGGGCTCCAGTGGCAAAAATGGGCCTGGTTTCTTGTCCCAGTCCGTCCCTGTATCTGTCCCTGTGTAATATCTGATATGCTGTACACACAGTATCGGTCTTAGCTTTCCTATTAAACATGATTGAATGTAGGTCAAAGGGAAGTGTTTCATCCGTCACAAGTGGAGTATAAAATGGAGTCCGGATGATTACTAATTGTTTACCAAACCATTGGCGATGATGATGGCTCCACTTTTGCGTTGATCTCATGGGGAAATCTTAAGAATTGACTCCCCCCTGTACTAATTCCGTAGTTTAGCTGTGCATGGCTGTGGTGAAGGGAGATTATGTATTTGGGTCATACTATTATGTAATGCTGGCCTTATCTGCACTGTGAGGGAAGATTTTCTATCTTGACTAACTTTTCTGTTTCTGCCCGACTCTTAATTTCACTGAACTTCGAAGGAGGCAAGGTTCCTCTGGAGATTTAAATGTTAGATGACATTCCTCCACAATATGTCACAGATCAGCTTCTGATTAGTCTTTTTCTTTTTAGGTGACCACCAAACAGATACCAGGCATGATGGAGATGTTGAGGCAGAAGGTACTGTGTCCACGTGTTCAATCTACAATTAATATATCTAGATTTATATTGTACATCTATAATGAATTATCTGTCAAAAATATATTGTATTTATAAAAGCTTTTTTTCTATTCAGCATCATGGTTTCTTAGGGGACATGTTTTTTTTAAATGATTGATTGTCCTGTAGTTAACCTTGTTGTTATCTTGTAGTTTACATGCTGCTCGTGCTCCTTGTAATGATTAGTGAAATGTCTCTCCTGTTTTTATCTTTCTATTATTGTGTAACATTATGCTCTTTCTCTCTTTCTCTCTTCACCTTCTCTGGTCTGTCTGTCGGTTCTCTATCACTCTCAGTCTCCCTCTGTCCAGGTCTAAACAGTGACACTCCACAGGACCAGCGTAACAGTCTCTAGTAAATTATTCGTTAACTGGCAGTCTCTGGAAGGGACTGTTTCCTTGACTATCAATAAGGGCTTGTCACCATCACTATCTTTTGATGGACTGTTTCCTGTTAAGTGTCCGATGACAGTCACTTTGCCACTCAGGTCATTCTGATTGAGGCATTTGTTTCTTCATAATCTACTGATGATGGCAGCCTTTAAGGGCTGTGGTTGATTACAAATGATATGTAACTGCCCTATATATCAATGTTTCTATAAAGGTTGCCATGGTGTCATTATGCTCTAGATTCTTACCACTGCAGAACATTGGTATACTGTAATACCAGGTAATCTAATCAATGTACACACTATAAGGTGCATGGTTTAACATTCCACGTTTCCTATACTGTAGATTCTACCATTAGTGGTTGTTATTACTATACTGTAACACCAGACCATCTAATCACTATAAGTTTACACACTGTTGTATACTAAGGTTGTGCAAACATTCAATTTGAACACAGCCCTTTTCTGAAAACATGTAGTAAAACTGGTTTCCCTTCTGAAAGAGGGTTTCGCAAGACTGTACAACAACCACTGTTGTAACCAAAAGCCAGCGCTGTGCTCCTACCACAGAGGATTTTGTTTGTGGCCTTCCTCGTTCCCCTTTCTTCTTGTCTTGCGCTATCTGCTGGTGGAAAATGCAGGTCTATATTTATATAGATACCAGCCTTTAAACACTGTGGTTGATGACTGTGGTTGAAGACTTTAACAGCCTATGTTTAAAAGCCGAACATGATTGGTTCTGTACAGCAGGGTTCCCAAACTGTCGGTCCACAGCAAGGTTTGAAATTATTATGTTTTAGTCAAACATATATTTTTGGGCTTCTTGCGTTTAATTTGCAGTCTACACATTTTTTGTAATTATGTTCCGGCCCCACGACTCAAGAAAAAAGAAAAGAAAAAAAACTCGGCCCCCTGGCTGAATGTAGTTGATGATCCCTGCTGTATAGGGTTGCCATAGTGTCAGTATACTGTAGATTCTACCAGCATGATTGTTCAAACTGTACTCTTAACACCAAGCCATCTAATCATTGTAACGTTTCACACTATACTAGAAGGTTCATGAGCAATGTTCCCTCTGATTTTGTTCATCACTGAGCAAACTTCAGGTCTGCTGAGCGCAAACTTGAACGTTGTGAAAATTCTGTCCCACTTCCGGACGCGTGTTTACTGTGAACACTGAGGCTGCAACCACTTTAAATTAGTTTTGACAGTGGTCAAGTAGGCTAGTGTGTCTATTTGATCATAATGTAGGCCTACCAGATTGGCCTACAATCAATAACAATGGAATAAATGCTTCCAAAACATTTTAACATGGTAATAGCTGTTCTATTGTTCAGCCTACAGTAACAGCCAATGTGTGGTGTTCAATGTAGGCCTGCATTCAATGAGACTTTTGAAGAAAAATGCAATGCTTGACATTAGCCTGTTTCTCCACTTGTCCTTCAGACAAGGAGGTGACTGACAATGTTGTTGTGTTGTTTGTTTATGCGTGTACATATCACTTTTCCAAAAATATGAAGTAAACTGGTTTCGCCTCTGAAAGACGGTTCTGATAGATACTCTACTGTGCCTGCCACTATTCTCCCTGGACTTTGATTCTGCTACAATGTGTATGTGAAGAAATGCTAGGCAAAATATAAATAGTACATTACTTTTGACTAGAAGGAATAGGGAGTCATTTTGAATTCAACCTTTGACTTGACTGTGTAATCTCTGGAATTTATTATAACATTAACCTTCCTTGTTACCAACAGCCTGTTGCTTCAACAGTTGTACCGCAGCAGTTTGTTTGTTTTGTCCTTCCTTTTTCTGCTGGTGGAAAATATAGGTCTATGTTTAGCCCCGGCTCGCCTCCATGAAGTCGTTTTAATGGCATGCAACAGTAAACATGAAAAACAAGGAACCAGAGTCAATTATTAATCTGAGAGAATTGGTATCAGTTTCAAGGCAACATAGACATCTTCACCTGGTGGTTGATTATGATACATTTGGAAAAACATTTTGTGTTATGCAAGGGGCAGCAATTGTCTTCTGTTTATATAATGATCGTTTCAGTTCCCATGATGTTTTACTGCTACCATGTTGCCGATGGCATTACATATAGACTGAGAAATCTGTTGTATTGTGGCAGCTTGAGGTGAATGGCGTCCACAACAAGACTACACCTTCCACAATTCCTTCACACTCCTCTACAGTGTCTGTTCCTTCTTACTTAAGTGCATACTTGGCAGTTGGCACTGTAGATACAGATATGATTAACCTATTTCTATCTACTATACAACTATGTTTGAGTGTGAAGTTATGATTATTTCCCAATTCAAACAAAAATAAGACATGTTATTTCGTAGTGTAAGAGGTCAAGATGAGAGAGGAATCCTGTCTATATATGAAGTGATTATCAACTGATTTGTTAATAAGTTGAATTTTTTTTTTAAATACAACTTCCTGTTTTCAGCACATACATATGCCTGCTTGAGGCCTGCTCTGCACCTTTGTTATTGCTACATTTTGTATGTTTTTATATGTGAACTTGTTTGTTATTAATTATAACATTGAGATTAAAGCTTTTTTACTTTGTCCACATATAACATGTAAAATCATATTTTGTATAGTATGTCCGGGTATATTTTGCACTGTGAAATTCATGTTCAGATCCTGCACCTTGAAACTGTTCATTAAATATAGGACAGGGAGAAAGTTGTTACACTGAACGTTTTGTAAATATTTTCAATTGTTGTTTTTAAATACTATAATCTTTAAACAAATAAAAATCATAATTGATGGGCTGGCTAATCTGCATTCTTTTATGTTCTAAGATCTAAACTGTTTTAATAAGTTTTAAGGAACCAAAAGCAGTAAACCCATTGTGAGGAAAATGTATATAATTAGTGCACAAAGGAAATATTATTTTTTCTTTAGAATTATGTATTCTATACAGTGCCTTGCAAAAGTTTCCCCCCCCTCTTGGCGTTTTTCCTATTTTGTTACATTACAACCTGTATTTTAAATGGCTTATATTTGGACTTCATAGTCCAAATTGGTGAAGTGAAATGAAAAGAATTCTACAAAAAAAAAACGGAAAGTGGTGCGTGCATATGCATTCACCCCCTTTGCTATGAAAACTCAAAATAAGATCTGGTGCAACCAATTACCTTCAGAAGTCACATAATTAATTAAATAAAGTCCACCTGTGTGCAATCTAAGCATCACATGATCTGTCACATGATCTCAGTATATATACACCTGTTCTGAAAGGCCCCAGAGTCTGCAACACCACTAATCAAGCGGCATCATGAAGACCAAGGAGCTCTCCAAACAGGTCAGGGACAAAGTTGTGCAGATCAGGGTTGGGTTATAGAAAAATATCAGAAACTTTGAACATCCCACAGAGCACCATTAAATCCATTATTAAAAAATGGAAAGACTATGGCACCACAACAAACCTGCCAAGAGAGGGCCGCCCACCAAAACTCACAGACCAGGCAAGTAGGGCATTAATCAGAGGCAACAAAGATACCAAAGATAACCCTGAAGGAGCTGCAAAGCTCCACAGTGGAGATTGGAGTATCTGTCCATAGGACCACTTTAAGCCGTACACTCCACAGAGCTGGGCTTTACAGGAAGAATGGCCAGAAAAAAGCCATTGCTTAAAGAAAAAAATAAGCAAACACGTTTGGTGCTTGTTGAAAGGCATGTGGGAGACTCCCCAAACATATGGAAGAAGGTACTCTGGTCAGATGAGACCAAAATTGAGCTTTTGGCCATCAAGGAAAATACTATGTCTGGCACAAACACAACACCTCTCATCACCCCGAGAACACCATACCCACAGTGAAGCATGGTGGTGGCAGCATCATGCTGTGGGTGCTGTTTTTCATCGGCAGGGACTGGGAAACTGGTCAGAATTGAAGGAATGATGGATGGAGCTAAATACAGGGAAATTCTTGAGGGAAACCTGTTTCAGTCTTCCAGAGATTTGAGACTGGGACGGAGTTTCACCTTCCAACAGGACAATGACCCTAAGCATACTGCTAAAGCRACACTCAAGTGGTTTAAGGGGAAACATTTAAATGTAATGGAATGGCCTAGTCAAAGCCCAGACCTCAATCCAATTGATAATCTGTGGTATGACTTAAAGATTGCTGTACACCAGCAGGAACCCATCCAACTTGAAGGAGCTGGAGCAGTTTTGCCTTGAAGAATGGGCAAAAATCCCAGTGGCCAGATGTGCCAAGCTTATAGAGACATACCCCAAGAGACTTGCAGCTGTAATTGCTGCAAAAGGTGGCTCTACAAAGTATTGACTTTGGGGGGGTGAATAGTTATGCACGCTCAAGTTTTCAGTTTAAAAAAAACGTATTTCTTGTATGTTTCACAATAAAAAAAATATTTTGCATCTTCAAAGTGGTAGTCATGTTGTGTAAATCAAATGATACAAACCCCCCCAAAATATATTTTAATTTCAGGTTGTAATTCATTTTGTCCCTTGTGAATACAACCCTGGTTTGATTGAGAAGTGACACTGAACAGAAGCAACATGTCCACTAGAGGAATTTCTCTCCTCGCATTAAAATGATGATGCAAAGCGTGAGATGAGATATGAGCTGAGTTTTATTAACATTGAGAAAAATCGACATCTGACAGATAAATAACATGAACACAACATGATGTAACTTGATATGCTTTAGCATGCCTGTAGATATGTGAATGCCACAAAGTCCATTTACAGTTGGATCTGTTGTGTTTTAGAACAATGCAATCCATTTAAACTTTCCACTCACCATGTTTTTTGATTAACACAATAAACGATTGAAATTATAATAACATATATAGAATTTGATTCAATTAAGAATTCTAAATTAGACTGCAGTAATACATGCTGGTGTGGTTGACTGATGTCAGATGTATACTATTTCCTGTCTTTCTAAGTAGATGTCAGACAGAGACAGACAGCAGTATACAGGCAGCTGTGGTGATGGTGATGTCACTGCTGAGGTGTTTGCTGCTGTTCTACTTCTCATTCAATGAATTGACCACAGCAGCAGGTAAGGCAAGCTGTTTCTTCCCACCAATCAAGGTTGATTCTGTGTTAAATCATGTTAAATCATTAAAGTGAAGGTTCTGAGTCCTGCAAATGTTTAATTTTGTGTATCCAACATATTGGAACTTTCTACACATGTCAAGTATACTATATGGATTTCTTTTTCTCTCAAACAACAACCATGTTAGCGGGGTCCTACGTCCTTTTATCCCTTGATCATTGCCCGCATTTTTGCATCTGTTGGCCTATTTCATGCATCTTTCTGTAAAAGGTCCCTCCAGAAGCCCTCACTAGGGAGGAAAAAATCCCTTATTCTCTCATTGCAGCTGTTTATTCCTTTGGACATTGTTCAGCTGCATTGGCTCTAGAAGCAATGAGGATATTATGGGGGAGAATAACTCCAACAGCTTTAGTGGCCACTTGAATGAATTTAACAGGACTGTCATCTCCCACAATGTTTCCTTAATAATAGAATGTGTTTCCTTCAGTGTGAAAAAAAGAGCCTTTCGCAATTGACTTTTCCCTCCCTTACTAGGTCTGACTTTGCTGATTGCTACTTCCCTGAGGAAAAATGTATTCACTATGACTGTGATATGTGGTTGATCCATCTAGCTAGACTACATTACCAAACGTTTGTGGACACCTGCTCGTCAAACATCTCGTTCCAAAATCATGGGCATTAATATGGAGTTGGTCCCCACTTTGCTTCTATAACAGCATCCACTTTTCTGGGTCGGCTTTCCAGCAATGTTGGAACATTGCTGTGGGGACTTGCTTCCATTCAGCCACAAGAGCATTAGTGAGGTCAGGCACTGATGTTGGGCGATTAGGCCTGGCTTGCAGTCGGCGTTTCAATTCATGTTCAATGGGGTTGAGGTCAGGGCTCTGTGCAGGCCAGTCGAGTTCTTCCACACCAATCTCAACAAACCATTTCTGTATGGAACTCGCTTTGTGCACGGGGGCATTGTCATGCTGAAAGTACAGAATCGTCTAGAAAATCATTGTATGCTCTAGCATTAAGATTTCCCTTCACTGGAACTAAGAGGCCTAGTCTGAACTATGATAAACAGCCCCAGATCATTATTCCTCCTCCACCAAACGTTATAGTATTCAGGCAGGTAGCATTCTCCTGGCATCTACCAAACCCAGATTAGTCCGTCAGACTGACAGATGGTGAAGCGTGATTTATCACTCCAGAGAACGTGTTTCCACTGCTCCAGAGTCCAATGGCGGCAAGCTTCACACCACTCCAGCCGACGCTTGGCATTGCGCTTAGTGATCTTAGGCTTGTGTGCGGCTGCTTGGCCATGGAAACCCATTTCATGAAGCTCCCGACGAACAGTTCTTGCGCTAACATTGCTTCCAGAGGCAGTTTAGAACTTGGTAGTGAGTGTTGCAACCGAGGACAGACAATTTTTACGCGCTTCAGCCCTCGACGGTCCCGTTCTGTGAGCTTGTGTGGCCTACCACCTCGCAGCTGAGCCGTTGTTGCGCTTAGACGTTTCCACTTCACAATAACAGCACTTACAGTTGACCAGGGCAGTTCTAGCAGGGCAGAAATTTGATGAACTGACTTGTTGGAAAGGTGGCATTCCATGACGGTGCCACGATGAAAGTCACTTGGTTCTTCAGTAAGGCTATACTACTGCCAATGTTTGTCTATGGAGATTGCATAGATTTGTGTTCAATTTTATACACCTGTCATTAACGGATGTGGCTGAAATAGCCGAATCGACTAATTTGAAGGGGTGTCCACATAATTTGGTATATATAGTGTATCTTAAGATGAACACTTAATTCGCTTTGAATAAGAGTGTCTGACTAAAATGTAAAATGTTATGCTCTTTTGTCTATTTGTATAATGTTCACATTTGATTGTATTTGCCTACCAAACAAATAGTTGAAACAGGCATGTTGACAATTCAGATGGGAGGTGACAAATAGATAGTTTAATAGGGGACAGTTGCCTTATGGCCTGTGTTAGGCCCTCATTCACTATGCATTTACACTGAATAAAAATATAAACGCAACATGTAAAGTGTTGGTCCCATGTCTCATGAGCTGAAATAAAAGATCCCAGAAAAATGTTGTGAACAAATTTGTTTACATCCCTATTAGTGAGCATTTCTCCTTTGCCAAGATAATCCATCCACCTGAGAGGTGTGGCATATCAAGAAGATGATTAAACAGCATGATCATTACACAGGTGCACCTTGTGCTGGGGACAATAAAAGGCCACTCTAAAATGTGCAGTGTTGTCACACCACACAATGCCACAGATGTCTCAAGTTTTGAGGGAGAGTGCAATTGGCATGCTGCCTGCAGGAAAGTCCACCAGAGCTGTTGTCAGAGAATGTAATGTATATTTCTATACCATAAGCCACCTCCAACGTCCTTTTAGGGAATTTGGAAGTAAGTCCAACCGGCCTCACAACCGCAGACAAGTGTATTGCGTCGTGTGGGCAAGCGGTTTGCTGAGTCAAAGTTGTGATCAGAGTTCCCAATGGTGGCGGTGGGGTTATGGTATGGGCAGTCATAAGCTGTGGACAATGAACGCAATTGCATTTTATCGATGGCAATTTGAATGCACAGAAATACTGTGAGGCCCTTTTATTTTGAAAGGTGTCTGTGACCAACAGATGCATCTGTATTCCCAGTCATGTGATATCCATAGATTATGGCCTAATGAGTGATAGGCAGTCTATAGACTTACATCATACTGCTGTGACAAGTGTTGTCATTGTACATTTCTCTCTTCCTACTCAGGAATCCAAAGATGACTTCAGCTACCAGCTTCCTGTTTTTTGTGATCCATTTAGCCTGTATCAGAGCTGGAAATTCCTCTGAGAGTAAGTTGTGCAATAATAATGGTTATAAAATGTTATATACAAAAATGTATTTATTATTTTCAGCTGATTGTTAACTTAGGGGTTTGGCAGAAATGTATATTATTTTGTACTAAAAGTTTAGTAAGATTGGTCACATTATCATAAAACTGACTACTATACCAGTAATTCTGTCTTGTATTATTGTCAATTTGTCTCTGAAATGATATTTTACTTACAGAATTTGTCAAACTGGAGTGTAATGAAGAGTACCATGGGGTTTATGGTCAGCAGTCATTGCTGCAGTGTAATGTCAAAGCTGTTGAGAACGTGACCATCTTGACCGTGACCTGGAAGAATGTGGAAGCTGATACTCTTTTGTTGGAATACCATCAAGATAAATGTCACCTAACTCCTGGGTTTAAATTTGCTGAGCCATCCTGGAACAAGAATAATATGAATGTGTCCTTGTTGTTGACAAATACCAAGATGTCCGACAAGGGGGTGTATACATGCATGGTGAGAGCAGACAGTGGTGATGATACAGCTACAACCAGCCTCAGTGTCACAGGTGAGTCCTGTACTGTCTACAGTTCAACCAAGTGTGATTATAAAAAGATAAGCACCTTTCAACACAGGTTCATGAAAGGAGAAAACTGAACATGTGAGATATTCAGCCACCCTTGGAGGTCAATAGAAGAATAGAATACAATACAACATTACATTAAACATTTTTTTAAGTGTGTCTCAGCCAGGCTGTTATGATGCCCACATGTTGAAATAAAGTTCTATTCAATTTCCTTTGTTATCGCACGCACGCACACACACATTTATGATACAGTTGATAAGGATGTTTATTCTGGAATTTGTTCAGGGGGAGTTCAGATCTATTTTTGTGTGTGTGCAGCAGGAGCCAGAGTTACTTTCTGTTTCAGAATGACAGCGTTCAAATGGCACAGACTAGTACCAGTGGGAATGTCCACAACTAGCCTCCATAATGTCATTCTACCCATGTCATGCAATCAGTGTTTACACAATAGGCCTAGTACTCACAGACTAAAATAGAACGTGTGTTAGAGATAGAAGAAAGGTATCCCAGTTTATTAAAATCACTCCTCCAGTAATCTCATTCCAAGTTCTAACCCTCGGATGGACGTTGAAAAGGTGTAAAGTCTGTCTTAACGATGTTTACCCATTGACGTTGTTAAGAACTGCACCCACATGTATGTAATATCATTTATCTTCCTCTCTCTCTCTCTCTCTCTTCCAGTTATGTACAAATCACCAACCAACCATGAGGCACCAGAAAGGGTTGATCTGGTGGTTTGACTAGTTTGACGCAAACTGCACAGGCAGTGCTGAACTTGTGGCCAAAAAGACAGACGACAAAGTGTTTAGCCTCTCCAGTAAACGAACAGTTCTGAAGGCTACATACAGTGGTTCCACAAACTACTCATGCACAGTGCACAACCCCAATGGAGTCCAGGGGGGGAAGGCATCACTTGAGATCCCGTTTGTATGTTCCACAGGTACGTTCTGCCATCGTGGTCGGTATACATGAATGATGTTTGTGATGTCATCCTTTGTAAAAGCAGGGCCAAATCCAAAACCTGCCAGTCTCCCTTATTCCCTCATCCTGACCCTGATAATTGTAAACAATTCAGCCTCAATCTAGTCTACATTTATTAGTATAGGCCTTTTTATGACGTCTTTATCATGTGCGAGCACAATAAAAGTCAGCCTTATCATGAGAGAACAACATGTCACTGAGGAGTGGAGTAGGTCAGGCCGAAGACTGAACATCTTCCTTGAAACTGGAAAAAGAAAATGAATGTCTTGGTTTTCGTAAGAAACATTCCATGCATGTTTCAACATGAATACAGAAGCTCTTCAATGTTTGCTTAACCCAGTCTACTTGTCATCTGATGAGCCTACAGGAAATTACTAGGTTAATAATGAAATAATGAAGGTGGAGTTGTAACTACCTGCACTAGTTGCAAATTAGAGCTCATAGTCTCCAATCTGTCTCTAATGCTCCCTCTTATCACGATTCAGTGCAGTCATCATAATACCTTCTTACCAGAACATTCTGTCTCTGCAGTTGTGTTTCTCATCTCTGGCAGCCATTTTGAATGTTTTTTTCTGACCTGCCTGGCTGGGAATTTCCAAATAAAAATGATCCATCTGATGCAAAAACGAATTGTTTTTAGCAATAGGAAGGAAATTAAGATTATATTTAGATTAGAAAAGAGCTCTAGTCTGTGTGTTTATTTTAAGATATCAAAATAATCAGAAAAATGACTCCGCTGGAAAATAAGTTGGAACAAGTGAAATGACCTGATACTGACTTTGACCAATCATAGCTAACCTTTTCCCCCGGATTTGATATTTTAGAAAAATATTGGAACTTCTATTTAGTAGAAATGACATTGAACTTTGGTTGACTGAATCCAGGTCTACTGGATTAGATTTGTAAAAATAATCAATCTGATTTTATCTGATTTTTTTTCTCAATTATGGACTTTGTGCATCTATACCTGGTCACAGATAGAGTAGCACCTCATGTATTTAATTCAAAAACACGTGAATTTCCTATTTCATTTGTAAATTGTTTCTTTTCCCCCCGCATTTGAAGGTTCAAAATATGATTTCGCTTCTGATTCCACCACCAAATGGCTAGCCCCAGTTGAGGTCATA
Source organism: Salvelinus sp. IW2-2015 (assembly GCF_002910315.2). NCBI lineage: Eukaryota > Metazoa > Chordata > Actinopteri > Salmoniformes > Salmonidae > Salvelinus > Salvelinus sp. IW2-2015. The sequence goes on from NC_036861.1 coordinate 1,093,989, forward strand.
GGATCTCTGATCATCGGACTCCTTGCTGCGCTGCTGTTATTTAAGAGGCGCTCCGCCCGACGTAAGTACATGAATTGTCATACTCATACATTACAGACTGATGACAGCTCTCTTAGACTGTGTGCTACGTGGGCCTGGCTGATATGTGTGATCTCTCTCTCTCTGTGTGTAACTCCTCCATGAACAGATATCATTGTATGAAGCTTTGTTGAGTATCATGGATCTCTGCTTGGCATGCTAGTTTGTGCTAAATGAACCTGTGCAGTGGGACTGGATGCTTTGGCAGTTGGCAGCCAGCCATTTTGGCTCTGAATGGGGATGCTTACCTTAAAGTTGCACTGCCAAGTACCTCAGTAGTCAAACAACCTAGTGAAAATACCCCAGGCTCAGCCAGTCGAACAACCTAGTGAAAATACCCCAGGCTCAGCCAGTCAAACAACCTAGTGAAAGTACCCCAGGCTCAGCCAGTCGTCAAGTACGGTAGATAAACATCAGACATCTTTACTATATGATCAGTGGCTTTCAGCCATGTGTGGTATAGGCTTATACTAACCATGAAAAACAGTGCATTTGATGCTCAATCCAAGTCAATATTAATGGATTAAGCATGAAATGCACTAGCAGGCTATTTATTGTTCATCAACATTGCATTTGGTTTACTTATTAGCTTTTTTATGTATACTGTATGTCACGTTCCTGACCTGTTTTCCCTTGTTTTTGTATTTGTTTAGTATGGTCAGGGCGTGAGTTGGGGTGGGCATTCTATGTTATGTGTTTCTATGTTTAGGTTCATTGCTATTAGCCTGATATGGTTCTCAATCAGGGGCAGGTGTTTTACGTTTCCTCTGATTGAGAACCATATTAAGGTAGGCTGTTCACACTGTTTGTTTGTGGGTGATTGTCTTCCGTGTCAGTGTTTGTACCACACGGGACTGTTTTGTTTGTTTAGTCTGTACCTGTTCGTGCGTTCTTCGTTATATGTAAGTTCACATGTTCAGGTCTGTTGACGTCGTTTGTTGTTTTGTAGTTTGTTAAGAGTTTTCCGTCTTCGTCTTCATTTAATAAATCAAACATGTATTCTCCACAAGCTGCGTTTTGGTCCGATCCATGCTCCTCAGACGAGGAGGAGAACAATCGTTACACTGTACAAAAGTATAAACGCAACATGCAACAATTTCAACAATCTTACTGAGTTACAGTTCATATAAGGAAAATCAGTCAACTGAAATAAATAAATTAGGCCCTAATCTATGTATTTCACTTGACTGGGCAGGGGTGCAGCAATGGGTGAGCCTGGGAGGGCATGGGCCCACCCACTTGGGAGCCAGGACCAGCTTATCAGAATTAGTTTTTCCCCACCAAAGGGCTTTATTACAGACAGAAATACTCTTCAGTTTCATCAGCTGTCTGGTTGGTCGTTCTCAGATGATCCTGCAGGGGAAGAAGCCGGAGGTGGAGGTCCTGGGCTGGCGTGGTTAGATGTGGTCTGCGGTTGTGAGGCCGGTTGGACGTACTGCCAAATTCTCTAAAACAACGTTGGAGGCGGGTTATGGTAGAGAAGTGAACATTAAATTCTCTGGCAACAGCTCTAATGGAAATTCCTGCAGTCAACATGCCAAATGCACATTCACTCAAAACTAGAGACATCTATGGCATTGTGATGTGTGACAAAACTGCGCATTTTAGACTGGCCTTTTATTGTCCCCAGCACAAGATGCACCTGTGTATTGATGATGTTGTTTAATCAGCTTCGTGATATGCCACACTTCTCAGGTGGATGGATTATTTTTGCAAAGGAGAAATGCTCACTAACAGGGATGTAAACTAATTGGTCAACAAGATGAGAGAAATAAGCTTTTTGTGCGTATGGAACATTTCTGGGATCTTTTTTTTCAGCTCATGAAACATGGGTCCAACACTTTACATGTTGCGTTCATATTTTTGTTCAGTATAGTTTGTTTTAAGATTTATTGTAATAGTAGGTTTTGTGTAATTTTTTCACAGGCACTCGAAGGCAGTCCACCTTGCCATTAATGAGTATTTCCTTCAATATTCAGTATTTATTAAAACATTTGATTTTAATTTGTCACTTTGGGTTTATGGTTTCCCATCTTTCCTACACAGTTCACAGAATACACTGTACAAGCAATACATATACTTTATAATGACCAGCATCATATTTGAAAAATTTGATCAAAATTATAACTCAACAAATGATTACAACAACACTCCATAATGCATTCACAGAGCCTGAGTGCCAGTCTGTTTGGTCTATCATGTCAAATCCTTGTCACTCATTGTCATGCCTAACATCTTGTTGTGACAATGAGCTATGGAGTTGGCAAGAGTAGTTTAAACAGATATTTGACCAGGCTAGCATTCACATGCATTTGGTTTGTGAAACTAGCCACTCAGCTTTGGACAGTAAAACTGTGAAACTGTGGCCACTCACCCGGAACACATGTCTGTCTGTTCTCAACCTTCCATATCACATCCTCTATCAGTTCCTGTTTACTGTTGCTTCAGAAGGAGATACTTTGTTTACATTGGTCCCTTATGTCTTATATCTGTTCTATCATGCCAGGGCAGGAATGGGGGCCTCAAGGGGCAAAAATGGGCCTGGTTTCTTGTCCCAGTCCGTCCCTGTATCTGTCCCTGTGTAATATCTGACATGCTGTACACACAGTATCGGTCTTAGCTTTCCTATTAAACATGATTGAATGTAGGTCAAAGGGAAGTGTTTCATCCGTCACAAGTGGAGTATAAAATGGAGTCCGGATGATTACTAATTGTTTACCAAACCAGTTGGCGACAATTTTGCATTGTTCCAACGGGGAAATCTTAAGAATTGACTCACCCCTGTTCTAATTTCGTTTGTTAACTGCATGGCTGTGTTGAAGGGAGATTATGTATTTGGGTCATACTATTATGTAATGCTGGGTGAAATATGGGCCTTTCTGCACTGAGGGAAGACTTGCTATCTTGCAAGTCTCTTGACTAACTTTTCTTTTTCTGCCCGACTCTTAATTTCACTGAACTTTGAAGGAGACAATGTTCCTCTGGAGATTTAAATGTTAGATGACATTCCTCCACAATATGTCACAGATCAGCTTCTGACTTGTCCTTGTTGGTTATCGGTCACAGTGGCCACCCAACAGACAGGCAGCACGATGATGAGGCAGAAGGAAAAGTTATCCTCACTGTATGTTGTATCTACATCTAACATGTCTATATCTCTATTGTACATCTATAATGAATATATCTATCTAAAACATATTGTATCTACATCTACTGTATTTATAATAGCTCTCTTTCTATTCAGCATCATAGCTTCTTAGGGGACATGTTTTTTTAAATGATTGATTGTCCTGTAGTTAACCTTGTGGTTATCTTGAAGTTTACATGCTGCTCATGCTCCTTGTAATGATTAGTGAAATGTCTCTCCTGTTTTTACTTTTTATTATTGTGTAACATTATGATCTTTCTCTCTCTGTGTCTTTCTGTCTCTCTTTCTCTCTCTTTCTTTCTCTCTCTCTCTTTCTCTCTTTCTCTCTCTCTCACCTTCTCTGTCTGTCTGTCGGTTCTCTTTTTCTTTCACTCTTTCACTTTCTTTCTCTTTCACTCTCACTGTCTTTCACTCTCTCTCTGTCTCCCTCTCTCCCTCTGTCCAGGTCTAAACAGTGACACTCCACCGGACCACCGTAACAGTCTCTAGTAAATGATTCGTTAACTGGCAGTCTCTGGAAGGGACTGTTTCCTTGACGATCAATAAGGGGCTTGTCACCATCACTATCTTTTGATGGACTGTTTCCTGTTAAGTGTCCGATGACAGTCACTTTGCCACTCAGGTCATTCTGATTGAGGCATTTGTTTCTTCATAATCTACTGATGATGKCAGCCTTTAAGGTCTGTGGTTGATTACAAATGATATGTAACTGCCCTATATATCAATGTTTCTATAMAGGGTTGCCATGGTGTCATWATGCTCTAGATTCTACCACTGCAGAACATTGGTATACTGTAATACCAGGTAATCTAATCAATGTACACACTATAAGGTGCATGGTTTAACATTCCACSTTTCCTATACTGTAGATTCTACCATAGTGGTTGTTATTACTATACTGTAACACCAGACCATCTAATCAMTATAAGTTTACACACTGTTSTATACTAAGGTTGTGCRAACATTCAATTTGAACACAGCMCTTTTCTGAAAACATGTAGTAAAACTGGTTTCCCTTCTGAAAGAGGGTTTCGCAAGACTGTACAACAACCACTSTTGTAACCAAAAGCCAGCCTGTTGCTCCTACCACAGAGGATTTTGTTTGTGGCCTTCCTCGTTCCCCTTTCTTCTTGTCTTGCGCTATCTGCTGGTGGAAAATGCAGGTCTATATTTATATNCCTACCACAGAGGATTTTGTTTGTGGCCTTCCTCGTTCCCCTTTCTTCTTGTCTTGCGCTATCTGCTGGTGGAAAATGCAGGTCTATATTTATATCTTGCCCAGGGCTCGCCTCCATGAAGGCAGTGCAATGGAACGCAACTGTAAACCTGGAAAACAAGAGTCAATTACTAATCTGAGAGAATTGGTATCAGTTTCAAGTTTACCTGGTGTTTGTTTATGATACTTTTGAAAATGCCACAATTGTTTTATGTTATGAAAGAGGCTGCTATTGTCTTAATATTGTACTTATATAATGACTGTTTCAGTTCCCATGATGTTTTACTGCTACCATGTTTACTGCTGTCATATCGACTGAGAAATCTGTTGTTGTATTGTGACAGCTTGAGGTGAATGGCGTCCACAACAAAACTCCACCTCCCATAATTCCTGCCAAATCGTGTATCAGTTCCTTCTTACTTCAGTACATGATTTGCAGTTGGCACTATATATACAGATAGAAATAGAATAATCATTCTATGCCAGCCTGCTTGGGACTAGTCAGAGCTCTTCCAAAGAAGCTTGGGCTTTTGGCTTAGATCTACTATGGTGGTTTGAGATGTTAATGTGTAAAGCTTTGTTTATTTCGCAGTTCAACAAAATGTGTTATTTCTTCTCTGTATGAAGTGATACAAATCAAGTGATTTGTTGGAGGGAAAAAAAGCAACTTCCTGTTTTCTGCACATAGATATGCCTGCATGAGGCCTACAGTCCATAACTTGGGTGACTGGAGTCTCTGACAATGTTATGGGCTTTCCTCTGACACCGCCTATTATATAGGTCCTGGATGGCCGGAAGCTTGGCCCCAGTGATGTACTGGACAGTTCACACTACCCTCTGTAGCGCCTTACGGTCAGATGCCGAGCAGTTGCCATACCAGGCGGTGATGCAACCGGTCAGGATGCTCTCGATGGGGCAGCTGTAGAACCTTTTGAGGATCTGGGGACCCATACCAAATCTTTTCAGTCTCCTGAAATTGTCTTATTGGACAAGTTCAGGTGGTCCTTCCACATTTTGGCCAATCTGCTATCATTTTGTTCCTTGTGAATACAACCCTGGTTTGATGGAATCCAAGTCAGAGATGCGACACTGAACAGAAGACAACATGTCCGTTAGAGCAGGGTTCCCCAACTGGCGGTCCACGGGCCGGTGGTTTTATTTTGCCCCCCAAGTTTTCTGACCCCCCAAAAATATATATAAACTTTTGTTTTTTTTGAATTTTCATTGTTGAACATAAAACACCAGGACTTTAAAAACACCAGGAAATCAGCACCAAAGGATTTTAATTTTGTAAATATGTTCCCAAGTATTCCCACACATAGAGAGAGATGTGATCATATACAGTGGGGCAAAAAAGTATTTAGTCAGCCACCAATTGTGCAAGTTCTCCCACTTAAAAAGATGAGAGAGGCCTGTAATTTTCATCATAGGTACACTTCAACTATGACAGATAAAATGAGAAAAAAAAATCCAGAAAATCACATTGTAGGATTTTTTATGAATTGATTTGCAAATTATGGTGGAAAATAAGTATTTGGTCACCTACAAACAAGCAAGATTTCTGGCTCTCACAGACCTGTAAATTCTTCTTTAAGAGGCTCCTCTGTCCTCCACTCGATACCTGTATTAATGGCACCTGTTTGAACTTGTTATCAGTATAAAAGACACCTGTCCACAACCTCAAACAGTCACACTCCAAACTCCACTATGGCCAAGACCAAAGAGCTGTCAAAGGACACCATAACTTTGATATAACTTTGATATGCTTTAACATGCCTCTAGTTATGTGAATGCAACAGCGGCGAGCACCTTAGAGATCCTTTTTATGTCTCAAGGTTTTACTGCTAACCTACAAAGCATTACATGGGCTTGCTCATACCTATCTTTCCGGTTTGGTCCTGCCGTACATACCTAAACATACGCTACGGTCACAAGATGCAGGCCTCCTTACTGTCCCTAGAATTTTTATGGGATGGTCTGCCTACCCATGTGAGAGACGCAGACTCGGTCTCAACCTTTAAGTCTTTATTAAAGACTCATCTCTTCAGTAGGTCCTATGATGGAGTGTAGTCTGGCCCAGGAGTGTGAAGGTTAACGGAAAGGCACTGGAGCAACGAACTGCCCTTGCTGTCTCTGCCTGGCCGGTTCCCCTCTCTCCACTGGGATTCTCTGCCTTTAACCCTATTACAGGGGCTGAGTCACTGGCTTACTGGCTGCCTCTTTCATGCCGTCCCTAGGAGGGGTGCGTCACTTGATGGGGTTGAGTCACTGACGTGATCTTCCTGTCCGGGTTGCCCCCCCCCCCCCTGGGTTGTGCCGTGGCGGAGATCTTTGTGGGCTATACTCGGCCTTGTCTCAGGATGGTAAGTTGGTGGTTGAAGGTATCCCTCTATTGGTGTGGGTGCTGTGCTTTGGCAAAGGGGGTGGGGTTATATCCTGCCTGTTTGGCCCTGTCCGGGGGTATCATCCCGACCCCTCCTGTCTCAGCCTTCAGGATTTATGCTGCAGTAGTTTATGTGTCGAGGGCTAGGGTCAGTCTGTTTATATCTGAGTACTTCTCCTGTCTTATCCAGTGTCCTGTGTGAATTTAAGCATCTCTCTCTCTCTCTCTCTCTCTCTCTCTCTCTCTCTCTCTCTCTCTCTCTCTCTCTCTCTCTCTCTCTCTCCTCTCTCTCTCTCTCTTTGGGGTTTCAGGCTGGGTTTCTATATAACACTTTGTGACATCAACTGATGTAAGAAGGGCTATATAAATATCTCTCTCTCTCTCTCTCTCTCGGAGGACCTCGGACCATGCCTCAGGACATCCTGGCCTGATGACTCCTTGCTTTCTCCAGTCCACCTGGCTGTGCTGCTGCTCCAGCTCTCTGCCTGAAAACTCGCTAGAGACAGCAGGAGCGGTAGAGATACTCTGAATGATCGGCTATGAAAAGCCAACTGACATTTACTACTGAGGTGCTGACCTTTTGCACCCTCGACAACCACTGTGAATATTATTATTTGCTGGTCATCTATGAACATTTGAACATCTTGGCCATGTTCTGTTATAATCTCCACCCGGCACAGCCAAAAGAGGACTGGCCACCCCTCATAGCCTGGTTCCTCTCTAGGTTTCTTCCTAGGTTCTGGCCATCCTAGGGAGTTTTTCCTAGCCACCGTGCTTCTACACCTGCGTTGCTTGCTGTTTGGGGTTTCAGGCTGGGTTTCTGTACAGCACTTTGAGATATCAGCTGATGTAAGAAGGGCTATATAAATACATTTGATTTGATTTGATTTGAAGTCAATTCAGTCGTATCAGAAGAATATGCCGCTCTGAAGCTTCTTATCAGAAACAGATCACGGGGGGTGCAATTGGGTAAAACCCAAAGGGGGTGCAATTGGGTAAAACATGCCAATGATAGTTTTGAAGGACTAACACAGTTGGAAAGCCTTCAACCAAAAGTTAAAGAAAAGCAGAACATGTCCCCTCATGCTTCACCCAATACTCACCATTGAGGAAGGAAGGACATTACCATGAAGTACTGGTACATTATTGATACTGACCCACAATTGAAACCCATTTTTAAATATCTCCCACATTAGGTCTTTAAAAGACCCCCAAACGTGAGAGACATTGCGGTTAAATCGGATTATCCAAAAGAGAAAAGAGAAACTTTCTTGGACAAGGTTCAAGAGCGTAATCACAAATGTTGCCAATGTGCTCAATGCAGCTTCACGTACAAATGCAACTCATTAACCCCGCAGGACAAAGATGTATTATTAAAGGCCTGATTACCTGCATGTCCAGCAATGCTATTTACATGTTGAAATGTCCTTGTGGTCTGTCTAGGGAAAGCCCGTAGAAGCCTTAAAACCCATAGAAAGCTTAAAACACGGATCAGTGAGTACCACAGCAATATACGGACATGAGACAAAAAATCTGGTTGCTGTTCATTTTGTACAAGCGTAACAGTATAGCTTCCGTCACTCTCCTCGCCCCTACCTGGGCTCGAACCAGGGACCCGCTGCCCACATCGACAACAGCCACCCTCGAAGCATTGTTACCCATCGCTCCACAAAAGCCACAGCCTTTGCAGAGCAAGGGGAACAACTACTTCAAGGTCTCAGAGCGAGTGACGTCACCAATTGAAACACTATTAGCGCGCACCCCGCAACCTAGCTAGCCATTTCACATCGGTTACACAAGCTGGACATCCTATTAGTTCTCTGAGATACATTGGAATAGAAATTATCAAGATGTCACGCAGGGGAGGGGACATTGAGAGGAAACTTCTTCAAAGGGAATCTTTCTGAATCCCCAGGCCCAAAACGCTGTCTCCTCTTGGCATTAAGTTAACGAGCAGTTTGACTTGATACCGTTTTTATAGTTTCAAAATGTCCAAATTGTATTTTTTAAATTCTAATTTATTATTGTATGTGTATGTATATTACTGTAAATATTGATCACATTCCTTGTGTATGATCATATATTTCGTTACATTAAATGCTAATACTGTGAAACTAGGTTATACATTTTTACCTCCTGTTTCAGGAAGTGATGTCACTGAGTACTGCCCCTATATATAGGACCCCCCCCTCCCACCCCCACCTGGGATATGGATGCCTGATGAAAACCTAAGGGTCGAAACGTTGTTATAAATATACACCGCCTGGGAGCATGAGCAGCAGTGTCCGGCATTTTCCTTTCTGTTTTCCATGAGTTTCAAATAAGCAACCATAGCCTGCTGGTCGTGGATAAAAAACAGTTAAGAAATACTGTTCTTTAGTGGTTATTTTTGGTACAATTGTGTGTGCGATAGTTATCTTGTATGAGTGCCAAAGCGCACTGATCGGATTTTCCCCATCGTTGATATTTCTCTACAGCTTCCATGTCCCTCAGCTACTGCGGAAACGCTGACCCCCTTTCATCCAGCCGTCAAGAAGCCGTGCCCATCTCCCGATCCCCTCTATGATGGTCAGCATCATCACCAGCGTCTCCACCACCCTGCTGTGTGCTGTCCTTTTCTAATCTGGGGAATCCTGATTGTGCTACTACTAAAGAGATGGTGCTCTCGGCACAGAAACTGGGATGCTTTGGTTCAATATGTATCAGGACTCTTAACACTACAGGCATGTGGTTCATGTTTGTTCAGTAGCATTATCAGCTCTTGTGTTCCTTTTGGTTTTGCGTTTAAAAAAAAGATGGACAAAGTGGATGCCATGAGACCTGAGACCTGTCCTGTCTGCAGCTCTAAATAATCCACATACACCCTACAGGTTACTTGCCTGGCTACCCAAACTCCTTGCTCCAGCCAAACGCTACACCACGCCCACTGACGTTAGTTTCTTCTCCGCAATGAATCTGGATCTGAGTAACCCCCCGATGAATTCTAGAATGGAAATCCATTCTAGACCATCTGATAGGTCCTACAAACCGATGGGTTGGGCCAGAGCCAGAACAGGTGAGTAAAGCACCGTTTTGAAGATTCATCATTGGCTTTGATACTCTGATTGGTTAGAGATGATCCTATCGCTGATGAATTTGTTTTGTACAACACCTCTCATTTTGATGTCATCACAAATGACTTCAATGATGGCAGTCTCAGACTGAATTATGTAGCGAATGATACAACAGCGGAATAATTCAGTTTGAGTTGTCAGGCAAACAGGTTACATATTTCGAGGGAGAAAACCCCCCAAAAGTTTATGTAGGGTTATGTAACTAAGCTTAATAACCTTATATGAATACAAACTTCTGGGGAATGGTATACAACCTTTGTCTTTCTGCCTGTTTTGTTCTAGCTTGACACTAGATGGCAGTCTCTCCTCAATAACTGAGTGAACTGGCAGCCAGAGCGTTGCTGGCTTCAATATCCCATGAGCTACTTTCCACTGTTGTGCTCTTTAGCAAGGCATTTTTACCCTAGATCTCCGGAGGCTGCCCCCAGCCTGTGATGTGTGTGTTGTTGTCTGTCAAGTTTGGTAATGTAACAGCAAAAAGATAAATAAAGGTAGCATTGAAAAGTGAAAATGATCCAGTGGTCATAAGGTGATATTACAGGAAATGGTACCCTGATGAAAGACAGAATGAGTTCAATTTGAATCATTTCCCCAGACAAAGTGCAGTACTTTAATAGGCTACTACAATACACCCATTGACGCTATGATAAGATGATTACACATATCTCAAAAATAGAATTCAATTAAGGATTGTTGTTTAGATTGTGTATAATGTTCAATACTGATGGTTGAGGAGGGAGTGGTGGTTGAGAAGGGGCTTTGATGACATTGACGCCACTTCCTCTGTCTTTAAAAGTCAGGCCGACAGAGACGGCAGTAACCAGGGCTTAAGTGATGGAGATGTTACTGCACTGGTGTCTGCTGTTGATCGGTTTCTCTCTCAGCACATCAACCACAGCAGCAGGTAATAAGACAAACTTATTTTTTCTCCCAACATTGAATGTAGAGTCACCAGTTTGGGCTCTGTTAAGCCTTTTTGCACCAGGAGCAAAGTTTGCACCTGTTTTTTCAGATGGGTATTAAACATTTTAAGACTAAAATGACACGGTAGTGTATAGTGCCCTACATGAAAACAAATGTATGTAGAAAAAATACAATTTGAGGCTTGTTTTTGGTGTTTAACCCTTTCTGGGTGGAAAACGGTTTCAGCCTTTGAAGTTCCACTATGATGTTTTTTTTGTAGAAACATGTTTATCTATTACACAAATTCCCCGAATCATGGTTTATCTTTTCATTCACCTCTTTTCTATAGAAGCCATTCTCTGGGTGAAGACAGGGGAGAAGTTTACCATGAAGTGCTCCACCACTCTAAAAGACCAGGACGGAATAAACCTGTATGTTGGGCTGGACAGGGACATGGAGGTGTTGTATTACTACCAGCGTAGCTCCAAGCTGAGCCCCAGGGACGGCTACTGGGACAGAGTGAAGACTGAGGGACCTGTGGACCAACTGACCATCACCATCAGTAACCTGACCATAGAGGACACGGAGTCTACTGGTGTATTTACACAAAATTCAATGAAACCACGTATGAAAATGATATCAACCAAGGAAGAGGCTCCACTCTGGTCGTGGTGAATGGTAGGTATGTGTTTACACTGTAGTGGGGCGGCAGCGTAGCCTAGTTGATAGAGAATTGGACTAGTAACTGAAAGGTTGCAAGTTCAATCCCCGAGCTGACAAGGTACAAATCTGTCGTCTACCCCTGAATAAGGCGCGTATTAACCCACTGTTCTTAGGCTGTCATTGAATTTTTTTTTTTTTTTTTAACTGACTTGCCTAAATAAATAAACTCTAGATGTGATGTGTTTTACTCTTATCATGAACGTTCAATTTCACATGTAGAAAAAATGTGTGTAATCTAGAATCCAGACTAGTGTTTCTCAATCTGTGGTTAATGGACTGGCAGCGGTCACTGAGGTGTTTCAGACCAATTTAGTCAACTCTCGAGTGTTAGTTTCAATATAAACAACCATAGCCTGCTGGTCCCGATACAAACAAGTTGARAAACACTGTTCTTCAGTGGCTTTTCTTTGATACAAYTCTGTCTCTGAYAGTTATTTTGTGTGAGKGCYGCAGSATACTGATTAGATTTTCCCATTTGGTGATGTCTTCCATAGACGATGTCCTACAGCTGCCATGTCCTACAGTTACTGCAGTAACGCTGACCCCCTTTCACCCAGCCAATGAGAAGCCGTGCCCATCTGGCGTGGTAAACGTCATCATCATTAGCATCTTGACCATCCTGCTGTGTGTCATCTTCCTCATCTGGGTCGCTCCACGGGTAAGTGTGCTGAAGGTTGCCTTGGTGATGGGGCAATCACGTGTATCTGTCAAAACGTTGTCCTTTATCAAAAAGTTGTCCTCGTCCTGCTAAACATGTTGAGAGCATAATACTAGTGTGTAGATTTATATTTTGTTCTAAACTGTCAAAACACAATGTCCTTTCAATGCCAGTCATGCCAGGGCAATTCAATGCCAGGGCAATTCAGATGCATCATTTTTTGATCAATGTCCAAGAATAATTAAAAAGTGGTTGAATAAGACAATATGATTGCTTGTAGCGCATAATATATGAATGAAGCAACATTTCTGTTTCACAGGTGAAGAGGTGCCGTAACCAGGGAGGATCCACACCCCAGGTCTTTCCGAGTCTGTCTATGAAGACATGGCCAGGAATCACACTTGTCCACCTGACACACAGGTAGAATCGTACCCCTATTCGGTGTCTACCAAAGGAGGTAGTAGGACCACTGAGTAGCTTCTTCAAATGCTTTTTCTGAGTATTGCTTCTTTACTTTTCAGAATTGAAAAGCCTGTTCTGCTGTATTTCACAGTTCTATCCTCAATGCAAGTGTTAGTGGTAAATTGTTTGTGTGTGTGTGTGCACGTATGTGTCGCACCATACCATGCTTATGTGTGTGAATAAAAAGTATTCGCATTACAACAGAAGACCAGCGGGAAGAAGGGAATAGCCAATGTTATATTCCAGGGCTATTCAACTATATTCTTACGAGGGCCAGATGTAAAAAAGTTCATTTCAGGGGGAGCGGACATTTTCCACATGCAATGCACACACACAAATAAAAGAAAAGGCTCAACGCTCGCTCACCATTTTACTTTATTTTTTATTTATCTCAATAAATAAGACAATAACTACAGTGCTTTTCATTTTGGCACTGAACGTCAGATTTTGGCGCAGATCTTTTATGAATGTTGATATTTTATGAAGAATTGTTCAAAGGGCCCGTCTAAATTAATAAAGGGCCTGATCTGGCCCGCGGGCCGCCAGTTGAATATCCCTGTTTTAGTCCATAAGGAGTAAAGTTGATAGCAATGGAGGCCTACCTATACCTTTTTTACAATACATCAGGTCATAAGTATTACATTGGTTTTAGTTTGAAACAGTGCTGTAGGCTGTGGTGATAATGTTTTTAGGTCATTGGACCACTCAGGAAGCTGTTCCTGTGCATGGGGTCTGCCACAAAGTCAAAAGAGCTTCAACGTTAAAATGAGAACAGTTTGTTAAGACCTTTATTATATTTTATCATAGGTACAAATATTTTAGCTGCCTAAACTTGATCAGGTACATCAGGATACAAGCCTACGAGTCAGTTTCAACTTCCTAAAAATAATTTCCACTTTGAATACCAGTGAATGTGTAAAATATGTTTTGGCGTGAGAAACATATTCACACCGTTTATTGCTTTTAATCAAAATATTGATACATAATTAATAGTCATGTGATATTCAACTTGTGTATTCATGTTTATGTTGTTTTTGTATACAGTTGAAGTCGGAAGTCGGAAGTTTACATACACTTATGCTGGATTGATTAAAACTCATTTTTCAACCACTCCACAAATTTCTTGTTAACAAACGATAGTTTTGGGAAGTCGGTTAGGACATCTACTTTGTGCATGACACAATTAATTTTTCCAACAATTGTTTACAGACAGATTATTTCACTTATAATCCACTGTATCACAATTCCAGTGGGTCAGAAGTTTACATACACTTCCGACTTCAACTGTATACAAATACAACATAAACATGAATACACAAGTTGAATATCACATGACTATTAATTATGTATCAATATTTAAACAGCTTTAAACAGCTTGGAAAATTCCAGAAAATGTCATGGCTTTAGAAGCTTCTGATAGGCTAATTGACATCATTTGAGTCAATTGGAGGTGTACTTGTGGATGTATTTCAAGGCCTACCTTCAAACTCAGTGACTCTTTGCTTGACATCATGGGAAAATCAAAAGAAATCAGCCAAGACCTCAGAAAACAAATTGGAGACATCCACAAGTCTGGTTCATCCTTGGGAGCAATTTACAAACACCTGAAGGTACCAGGTTCATCTGTACAAACAATAGTACGCAAGTATAAACACCATGGGACCACGCAGCCGTCATACCACTCAGGAAGGAGATGCGTTCTGTCTCCTAGAGATGAATGTACTTTGGTGCGAAAAGTGCAAATCAATCCCAGAACAACAGCAAAGGACCCTGTGAAGATGCTGGAGGAAACAGGTACACAAGTATCTATATCCACAGTAAAATGAGTCCTATATCAGCATAACCTGAAATGCCGCTCAGCAAGGAAGAAGCCACTGCTCCAAAAACGCCATAAAAAAAGCCAGACTACAGTTTGCAACTGCACATGGGGACAAAGATCGTACTTTTTTGAGAAATGTCCTCTGGTCTGATGAAACAAAAATAGAATTGTTAGGCCATAATGACCATTGTTATGTTTGGAGGAAAAAGGGGGAGGCTTGCAAGCCGAAGATCACCATCCCAACCGTGAAGCATGGGGGTGGCAGCATCATGTTTGTGGGGGTGCTTTGCTGCAGGAGGGACTGGTGCACTTCACAAAATAGATGGCATCATGAGGTAGGATAATTATGTGGATATATTGAAGCAACATCTCAAGACATCAGTCAGGAAGTTAAAGCTTGGTCGCAAATGAGTCTTCCAAATGGACAATGACCCCAAGCATACTTCCAAAGTTGTGGCAAAATGGCTTAAGGACAACAAAGTCAAGGTATTGGAGTGGCCATCACAAAACCCTGACCTCAATCCTATAGAAAATGTGTGGGCAGAGCTGAAAAAGCGTGTGCGAGCAAGGAGGCCTACAAACCTGACTCAGTTACACCAGCTCTGTCAGGAGAAATGGGCCAAAATTCACCCAACTTAATTGTGGGAAGCTTGTGGAAGGCAACCTGAAAAGTTTGACCCAAGTTAAACAATTTAAAGGCATTGCTACCAAATACTAATTGAGTGTATGTAAACTTCTGACCCACTGGGAATGTGATGAAAGAAATAAAAGCTGAAATAAATCATTCTCTCTACTATTATTCTGACATTTCACATTCTTAAAATAAAGTGGTGATCCTAACTGACCTAAGACAGGGACATTTTTACGACGATTAAATGTCAGGAATTGTGAAAAACTGAGTTTAAATGAATTTGGCTAAGGTGTATGTAAACTTCCGACATCAACTGTATGTGTATGTGGTACGCATTGGGGATGTTCAGCTATATTTCTTACAGTATATTGTATATTTGGAAAGCTTCTATCTAAATAAATCAAAGACAAGTTCAGACAGGAAACCAGAGTATTTGTATCAGCTGATCTTGAACCAATTAGATTCACTCTACCGTAATATGGCGGTCTATTTCATCAACCAGGTAATACACACTCATTCCATGATGGCTGCTGCGTGCAAGCTATGCACTGGTGTTCTTGGTGACATGCTATGCTGTAACATGCAGTACTCGCCCTGCATGTCTACTTTCCGACCACCCACCCCAGACTCCACCTGTTTGGGCACTGCTTTTGTTTCAGTCAGGGAGATCAGTATAGCATACCTTGTTCACTGTTTATTATTATTATGGCATCATTATGCATGCTCTGACAGTGAGCTACCCAGAAGGAGCAAAGCCTAACGCCAAGAGTAACGTTTTGAATGTATTTGAGTATTTTCTAATAAATGTCCAATTTATATGTCAATATACATGAGCAGCATCATTAAGTTGTTTTTTCGACATACTGTATTCTACAATCATATCCAAATTCATAACCATAAGTCAAGTACTCTATTAATGTCACACTGACACATATCCTGTAAGCCAGACCTCCGTGTGCTGCTGGTGACAGTGGCTTCTGATGTGGTGGCAGCAGACACATGAGAAACAATACCCAACACCTCAGGGGAACATAAATGCTTCTCTTTTACACGCCCATCATTTTCAGAAACCAGTGGGTGAATAACTCAACGACCAACCACAGAGAGCATACCCTGCATGGCATATGAATATGGAGTGCAGGCTGTATCCCCACTCTCACACACTCTACTAGTTATTTACTTTGGAGAGACATGTTGAGCGAGAAGTGTGTCTTAAAAGTCAAACTTCTTCTGAACGTATAAATCTTATTCTTAGTCAGAATTCTTAAGACCGAGGTGGTTTTGTGTATTCTACAATGGGTTGGTCAAAACAAGCATTGTGATTGGTTGAGACGCACTCTAAGCCATACAGAGAACCAGTTAAACACGGGTAGACCTATGACGCACAAATGAGCATCTTGTTTTCTGTTCCATCTGAGAAATCGCTGTCCATTCAGCCCAGCCAGCCAATTCATTAGCTGGATCAGCACTGTACAAAGCATCTAGACATTACTTCCCCTTGCTTATAGCCTAACGTCTGGTTTGCAACAACAGGGGTTTGTACAAACGTTGTTCTGTCTCTCGAAATGTGCAAAATTGTTTCAATATTGAAATTGGATCCCCACTGTCCTATTTGATTTTATTTATTAGGATCCCCATTAGCCGACGGCAATGGCGCCAGCTACTTTAACTGGGGTCCGACCTTACAGACAAAAGACTTTACAATTTACCTTTCAAAACATTAACATGTAGTGTGTGTGTGCATCTATCAGTTACACATACATGTCAGTACATAAACACAACAAGTAGGTCACATGGGGGAGAGGCATTGTGCTGTGAGGTGTTGCTTTATTTGTTTTCTTAAACCAGGTTTGCTGTTCACTTGCGCTATATAAGATGGAAGGGAGTTCCATGCACTCATGGCTCTGTATAATACTGTATGCTTCCCTTTTCTGGACCTGGGGACTGTGAAAAGACCCCTGGTGACATGTCTGTTGGGGTGTGTGTTGTGTGTTAGTTATGTAAGTTGACTATGCAAACTATTTGGAATTTCCAACACGTTGTTTCTTCTAAAAACAAGAAGTGATGCAGTCAGTGTTTCCTCAACTCTTAGCCAAGAGAGACTGGCATGCATAGTATTAATATTAGCTCTCTAATTCCAATGGAGAGCCAAACCTGCCGCTCTGTTCTGGGCCAGCTGCATCTTAACTCGGTCTTTCTTTGCAGCACTTAACCATATAACTGGACAATAATCAAGATAAGATAAAACTAGAGCCTGCAGGACTTGTTCTGTGGAGTGTGGTGTCAAAAAAGTAGAGCATCTCTTTATTACAGACAGACCTCTCCCCATCTTTTCAACCTATGAATCTACACTGAACAAAAATATAAACGCAACATGTAAAGTGTTGGTCCCATGTTTCATGAGCTGAAATAAAAGATCACAGAAATGTTCCATATGCCCCAAAAATGTTTTGCACAAATTTGTTTATATTGCTGCTAGTGAGCATTTCTCCTTTACCAAGATAATCCATCCACATGACAGTTGTGGCATATCAAGAAGCTAATTAAACAGCATGATCATTACACAGGTGCACCTTCTGCTGGGAACAATAAAAGGCCACTCTAAAATGTGCAGTTTTGTCACACAACACAATGCCAAGTTCTCTCAAGTTTTGAGGGATTGTGCAATTGGAATGCTGACTGCAGGAATGACCACCAGAGCTGTTGCCAGATAATTTTATAAACATTTCTCTACCATAAGCCACCTCCAACATTGTTTTAGAGAATTTGGCAGTTCGTTCAACCGGCTTCACAACCGCAGACCACCTGTATGGCGTCGTATGGGCGAGCGGTTTGCTGATGTCAACGTTGTGAACAGAGTCTCCCATGGTGGCGGTGGGGTTATGGTATGGGCAGGCATAAGCTAAGGACAACACACACAAGTGCATTTTATCGATCGCAATTTAAATGCACAGAGATACCGTTAGGAGATCTTGAGGCCCATTGTCATTCCATTAATCCGTCACCATCACCCCATGTTTCAGCATGATAATGCACGGCCCCATGTTTTAAGGATCTGTACACAATTCCTGGATGCTGAAAATGTCCCAGTTCTTCCATGGCCTGCATACTCAGACATGTCACCCACTGAGCATGTTTGGGATGCTCTGGATCGACAGATATGACAGCATGATCCAATTCACACCAATATCCAGCAACCTCGCACAGCCATTAAAGAGGAGCGGGAATAACATTCCACCAGCCACAAACCTCTACCTTTTTATTTTATGGTTTCTGTGACCAACAGATGCATATCTATATTCCCATTCCTGCGAAATCCATAGATTAGTGCCCAATTAATTTATTTCAATTGACTGAATTCCTTATATGAATTGTAACTCAGTAAAATCATTGAAATTGTAGCATGTTGCATTTATTTCTGACCACCCATTCCAAAACTGTCTGCAACTATTTGTTAAGGGTTTCAGTGACCTCATTAGCTGTGTTGAATCATCAGCATACATGGACACACATGCTTTGTTTAAAAATAGAAAAGAGTAGAGGGCCTAAATAACTACCCTGCGGTACACCACAATTTGACATTCGAGAAGCGTTCATGAAAGAAAACCTATTAGATCGATAGCTCTGAATCCACAATATGTTTCAAAAGCCATAACGCAAGTTTTCCCTATACAGCATGTTATGGTCAATACTATCAAAGGCTGCGTGGATTTCTAACAGCACAGTTCCCACAATCATCTTAATATCAATTTATTTCAACCTCTCATTTGTATCAGCGCAGTACATGTTGAGTACCCTTTCCTATAAGCATGCTGAGAGTCTGGGATCACTGGTAGGTTGGCCATCCGGAGCTTCACCTCTGTCCATCAGGGCATCGAGGACAGTGGCCTTGGACTCAAACAAAGAACTGTCGAACCCAAGGAGGTTGAAGCTCTTCACCCCCTCTTTAAGCTTCGTTTAAGCGTCGTTCTGATCGTGACGTCATGTAAAGTTTCTCACAGCACGCGCGTCTCTTTGTGTGGATGGCTGAGCTTCTGCAGATGTCTCTATCTCATGCCTTCCCTTGACCGCTAAAAACTTTTCTGTGGGTGCGTGCATTTGTTACGTCTGCCAATCCGGACTCGCGCTTCAAAGTGCTGAGGATTCATGTGAGGATTTTTGTATGCGATTGCAAGGTCTTGGCTCTACTTTTTCGATTGAAAGTGCATGTATTTGTTCAAGACAGTCATCTCAAAACAGTACTTGGAAACATCTGCAGGAAGGAACTATCTACTAGGTAAGTGCTAACTTTGTGACTGACGTTACTTCTGCTTTGCTAGCGAGTCAATTCAATCCGTATCGTGGAAATTCAGCATGACAGCAATCACATCAAGCAGCTGAAATGTCAGCAAACTATGTGCATTTTCATTTGTTTTACCTTAGTTTCTATTGCCAATTATTTGGATATATCCATTGTAATAATATGCATGGCAGGTGGAGGTAACAAACAACAAAACATGTTGCATCGGTCGGATAGGCACACAGCGAGGCTTATATTAACCGCCGCTGTACCAAACCAAATGCTAGGCTAGGGCCCCTATGATGCTTCCTATCAAAGTTAGACAGTTATGGTCTGTCCTGGGCATCGATCTCATTGGCCCTCTTGAGAAGAGAACAGCGTCTGGTAAACAGTACGCCCTATCCAAGACTGACCTCTTCAGCAAATGGGTAATTGCTGAACCCTTGGAGGGCAAATCAGGAACTGAGATCGCTTCAAAAGTCATCAACAAACTTCTTGATTTTGGACTTGTCAACCGCATCATCACTGACCAGGGAGGGGAGTTTGCAAATGATAAATGTAGTCTTAATGTCACTGATGTCAAACATGGGCCATGAAAAGTCTAACACTTTCGAATCATAACCATGCAAGTGCTATGTTTGTCACTTTTTATTTTTCAGGTCAACAGATCCATATATAGACACAAGGTTTTCCCAGCTAGAAGCAGAAACAGAGCTAGCAGCCGAAATTGAGACCAAGGATGTGAGTATACAAATGTAGTAGAAGTGTAGTAAATAATGTAATGTCTAACGCAAACATCTCCCCTCATACACCATGTATTAACAGTGTAACAATTTCTCTCAATAGGTGAAAACCAGTGGTGGGCCGTCAGGGCCAGCAAGGCCTTCTCCTTACACAGGAGCCAGCTAGCAGGCGTAGTCTTTTGATTGGATTACCAATATTGAGAAGCAGGTCCTATGGGCAGGTCTATGCAGAT
>NC_036861.1:1114477-1154759 GCF_002910315.2 Salvelinus sp. IW2-2015
CATACCCCAGCGCTTCTTGAGTGTTCAATTGTAACATGGCTTAATTATGGGAACCGAGTTAAAAGCTGCATTACTCAACAGTCTATAGAGCAGATACTGGAGTGACTGGACGAAAGTGGCAACAGCAATTACTCACGTGTGGTTGTGTGTGTGTGTGTGTGGTGTGTTGTGTCGTGTGTGTGTGTTGTGTGTGTGTGTTGTGTGTGTGTGTTGCAGGGGATAATAGAGCCCGTGCATTCATTTACAGAGGGACATGTGGGGAGATGAAAAGCACGTACACCTGAAGAAACAGCCGCACAACCACACAAACAGTACATTAAAATACCACACAGTCACTCATTTATTCGGTTGCACACGCTTGAGCACACACCACACACCCACACCCACACACACAACACAGCTGGGACACACACATACAACACAAACCAGATCTGCAGCTTCTGGATTAGGAACAAAGGGGATTGGTGCCACAGGAGGATGGGAAAAAGCAATTATTCCAGGCGAGGCTTCAGTACCTGGGGTCTGAGCCCTGCCTCTCCTCCACAGTAAGTAAGGCTGTGTGTGATCACACTGCAGACCCAGGGAGGGACACACACACACAGAGCCAATAACACACAGGCTGCAGCAAAAAGAGCCCCCTCCGCTCTATCACTCCCTCCCTCCCTCTCACTTGCTAACACTCTTTCTCTCTTCCACACCCCCTTCACTCTCTGCTCCCCCTCTCTCTTTCCTTTGCTCCCCTCTCTCGTTCTCTCGCTCCTACCTCTCTCTCCGTCCATCTCCTCTCTGTCGGCGCCATGAAAATCAGGCAGGCCAATTTGACTTGAAGAGAGAATCGCTCCACGATTGTGTACTTGTCAGCGAGTCCCAGGCCTGGCTGATATAAATCTTAATATCCTATTTAAGGCTTGTATTCATCATCCAGGCTGATTTATTAGCAGGACTTCCCCTTSGATTTATCAAAATAAATAAGAAGCTGAGGGGCCGCAGCCCGCCGAGCAAATTAAAGCAAACATTAGATTATGCATCCCAAATGGCAACCTGTTCCATATATAGTGCACTACCTTTGACTGGAGCCCAGTAGGCCTTGGTCAAAAGTAGTGCACTATAAAGTGATTTGGGTGCCATTTGAGTCACATCCTAGATAAGTCAAGGTGGTGTTGTGGTTGCAGAGGGACAGGGTGAGAGGAGGAGAAGAGAGACTCTTAGTTTACCTCCTTCTCTCCATCTCTATCTCTCCATTCTCTAGCCCTTGACAGGCAGGTGCACCTGTTCAAATGTTTAAATGTCCCTGGGAACACGTTAAAACAGTAGACCGAAAGAGGAGGAATGTGAGAGGTAGAGAGAGAGAGCGGTTTGTGAGATCTGCAAATTTGTTTAGGGATCTCCCTTTGGTGGGAAGAGGTACTGAATCCTTAATCCACTCAGAGGTAGATGTGTTGGGARGGGTAGGGAGGAGTGTGTGTTTGTGTGTGTATTGATTTGCAACACGCACATATGTGCGTGTGCGTGTGTGTGTGTGTGTGAGAGAGAGACTGTAAGCGCACTAATATTCCAGTATCACACATAAAGGTGGGAACCTTGCTGGGAGGGCTGTGCTGTTTACACTTTAATCCTTAGAGGACCCTTTGGGGAGGAAGCGATCGCCTGAGGGGAGCTCACACTCAGATCCATGAAAGCACAGATGATACACCTTTCAAAGCCAATCGGACATACAGTATGAACCAGCCCACACCACTCTCTGGGGAGCCCTCTGTGTGTTTGGCTGCAGATTGCAAGCAGGCGCACAGACCTGGAAAGGAGGGAGGCGGGTGGAGGGAGAACATTAAGGGGAGAGATGGAGAAGGAGAAAGCATTCAAATGGGAGAGAAGGATACAGAGAGAGAAGGATACAGAGAGAGAAGGGAAAAGAGAAAGAAAGGGAGTGGGAGCAAAAGAGAGAGAATGGAGAGAGAGAGAGGGAAGGGTGGAGGGAGAGAGAGAGAGGGGTGAGATGAGATCAGGCTTATCAATCGCCGGCGGAGCTGCAGGGGAAATGAGCTGGGAGAGACGAGGCCAGTGATGAGGAAAGGCAGCAGTAATCACACTGGACCAGACGCTCAGGGCTAACAGGGGAGGGACACACACACACTGGGTAATACGCACACACACACACACACACATATACACTCTGGCACACAGATGCATGCACGCCAAC
Source organism: Salvelinus sp. IW2-2015 (assembly GCF_002910315.2). NCBI lineage: Eukaryota > Metazoa > Chordata > Actinopteri > Salmoniformes > Salmonidae > Salvelinus > Salvelinus sp. IW2-2015. The sequence goes on from NC_036861.1 coordinate 1,116,675, forward strand.
ACACAGTGCCACACTCACGTGCACAGTCTCTGCTCTGACAGTGTTCCTCTCTGCCGGTGGGCCGTGAAGCCTCAGAGGTGAGGTTATTCTGATTCCTCTCTGCTTTCTGCAGTCTATAACACAACTCTCTGAGGAAATCCTATCACAGTGGACATGAAGAAGGCAGGCAAGACACATGAAGGATCGCTAGCCGTTACTCACTAGCCAGAGAAGACTTGCAATATCTCCTATACAACATCAATTCTGTTTTTACAAACCAATAGAGGACCATTACATTTTCGTATAGTATTAGAGATTGTGTAACATTATTTTAAAGCTATGGCCTCAAAGCATCAAGAGCATTCTTCTGGATGGTAGGCAAGAGACAAGAGGTCTTCGATCCAAATACGTCCATTTGTCACACATCTGTTCATTTGCAATGGAGATCAAACACTACTAATCAGGAATCAGATGCTCGTTTGTCGGGGCCAGCTGCTATATATCGATTGGTCAGTTGGTCAGTCTGCAATCTATCAATCTGTTTGCAATGAGGTGATCAACATCCAATTGGAGCGAGCCAGACTGGGTCCCTGACCCTTGACCTCTAATCTATGACCCCTGTCCTGGTTTGGTCCTGTGGGAGTCTGGCGTGGGGACGCGAGGCTTAATCAATGGCGGGTTAGGAGGGGACAGTGTCTGGACCAATTGGGGCTCCCTAGCCAGGATCCCCAAAAAACATTGGACTGACCCGAATGGCCAGACYGCCTGTCAGTCAATCTATCTCTCGCACTCCATATCCTCGTGTACCAGCTCACTACAAATGTGTTCTCATTTGCGGTTCAGTGTGGAAGTAAGACTATAGATATAGACACAGCTGAGGTGACCTGTTCTGCAAAACACATCTTTACCTGGTATCCAGATCTGTRAATAGAAAACCTGCTCTCATTTACATTATTGGTTCCTCAGTGACGGCAGAATGAATAAGGAGCACTGAGTAAAGGAAGTGCCATTGAGAGCCTTCCTCCAGTCCATTTGTGTATTATAGCTTCAGCTAGGGAAGAAGAAGAGATGGGTCAACTTCACCTTGCCGCTCTCCTACGTCTAGGGATCTAACCTTTCGCCCCCATTCTTTCCCATCGTCCTCACCCACCTTCTGTGGTCCCCCGCCTCCCCCAGTTGGGTCAGCTCCGTTCAGCTCTCCCCTCTCCTCCCTCTGAGGATCAAACCTGTCATCCCCTCCTCCTCCCCTCTCCCAGCCTCCATTGTGTCATCTGTCTTGGAGGTGACAGGCGTCTGTCTCCCCTCCCCCTCCCCCTGGTCTAATGAGCCACTAACACAGGGGGTCAGCTCCTTTATGGAGATGAGCTGACCCAGGGGTGAAGAGGTGAAGGACCGTGCTAATAGGGTTTGCTCCTGACCTCCCGCTCCTCTCTTTTCTATCGCGCCATTCATCCCTCCATCGCCTCCCCCATCAGCGTAGACCTGCCTAATGAAGGGGCCAATATGCAAAGCAGGGCGGCCGCTGAGGACGTCTACTCGTCTCATCCCTCCTCTCCTTTTCTGTTTCTTTTCATCCTGGAACCGTTTGAAGCTCTCTCCCTCATTTTCTGCCTCACTCCTTCGCTTGCTCCTTTTGCCACCTCTCGTCACCTCTTCCGCCGCGGGGCCGCTATCGGAGCCGTCTATCTCCCCACCTGGCCACAGAGTTTGTTCCTCTGTATCCCCCATCAAACGTCCTGGCTCTCCTTCAGCTCTGCTCTGCATCAGCCAGTCATCTATTCCAGGTCCAGCTTTGAAATGCAGGCAGATGTTGATGGCCCAGGGTCTAAGAAGAAGCCACCATTTTGTCTCTGCTTTTAAAGCTTTAAAGAGTGTGTCTGAAGTGGAAGGGGATTTCCTAACCCAGACCGTTACCCTCCATGTTGACACAGGTGCATGCACGTATAGTAATAACAAATGTAAAAAATATATACAGTACCAGTCAAAAGTTTGGACACGCCTACTCATTCCATGGTTTTTCTGTATTTTTACTATTTTCTACATTGTAGAATAATAGTGAAGGCATCAAATAAAATAAATATGAAATAACACACATGGAATCATGTAGTAACCAAAAAAGTGTTAAACAAATCAAAATACATTTTAGATTTTGTATTCTTCAAAGTAGCTACCCTTTGCCTTGATGACAGCTTTGCACGCTCTTGGCATTCTCTCAACCTGCTTCAATGCTGGAATGCTTTTCCAATTGTCTTGAAGGAGTTCCCACATATGCTGAAGAAACTTTAAAATGTGGAAAGTAGTAAAAATAAAGAAAAACCTTTGAATGAGTAGGTGTGTCCAAACTTTTGTGTTGATGTTTTATTGTCACATACACCGGATAGGTGCAGTGAGATGTGATGTTGGAGCACATCGAGGGGCAACTAACAAAAAAATTTTACGCGTTGGTCGGCTCAGGTATTCGCGAACAGCGACCGGATTTCGTTAACCTAGCCCAAGGCTCGTAACGTCAGGCTACTTCCGCACACCGACGAGCCCCTCCCCCCCACGCACGCGCACACGCAAAGTATCCGCCCCCCCCACACACAACACAATGCACCCTCCACAAACACTAACCGACCGCGACTAAGTAGTGAGTTAGTAATATATTCTCATGGGGCCGGGCCATTGTATTAATGACACCCTCAGCTACAATTATGGATCTGTGACTGTTTAATATGGAGTTTGGCCTTGATTCATTTGCCGTTGCCCGTGCGGGTACGATATACCAGCGGGCCGTTGAGAGCCGGCGGGTCAACCTCATGGGTAGCAAGCTTATCTAAAAGTAAAACGGCTGTGAACACTGCCTGCGTTAAGCTGACGGATTTGATCATTTGAGTAAGAGCCAGGTTGATTTTTACCTTCAATGTCAGAGGAAAAGCTTTTGGAGACTTATGCGTTGCTAGGGTAAATGCAGTAGACTTGAAAAAGGAGAATGGAACTCTTCATTGGTCCATAATATGCAGAGACACTGGACTGTGATAGTCAAGTTTGCGCACGTCATACCTAGCTAAACTGCTGCCGGTTTAGGGGATTCAAACCCATTTACATGCAGCCGCAAAACATGCACTGATTCAGCTCCTGTTAGCAATGATAGCCATCAATTCACAGCCTGTTGTAATCCCTTAGCATTTAGCCTAATGGCCCAGGAACACAGCTAATGATTTCCACTGCAGATTAGCATCGCTCTTTACTCGCAGATGTTTATTCACACACACTAGGGGGTACGTTAGACGAATTATTACAACTTGCAGTGCACGTACGCACACACATGAGTAGCGCAAGTATTATGTGTAGAATAATGTATGGAGATGTGTCAGTGTTGCCTCACAGTGTGGGTTAGCATGAAGCCCATCAATCCAAAGCAGCGTATAATTGTGGCTTTGAACAGTGGAAAATCCAACTCCTAACATGCAGAAAGCGTTTCCTTATCATTTTAGTGCATCCGTACAGACAGGGCTTGAATGCATGATTGCAGATGTACAGAAGGCCTAATGAGTGTAGTGTGTGTGTTTGTGTGTGGTGTGTGTGGTGTGTGTGTGGTGTGTGTGTGTGTGCGTGTGTGTGGTGTGTGTGTTGTGTGTTGCGTGGTGTCACGGGCCCTGCTCCGGTGGTTGTGTGTGTGTGTGTGTGTGTGTGTGTGTGTGTGTGTGTGTGTGTGTGTGTGTGTGTGTGTGTGGTGTTGTGGTGGTGTGGTGTGGTGTGTGTGTGTGTGTGTGTGTGCTGGTGCAGACAGGCGGGTCATGATGCCTAGTCTGTGATGTGTGTGTTCTAAAGGCGAGGGTGTGTTCTTCGTCAGACAGCCATGGCGTGTGTGTGTGACAGATAGACTGTGTGTGTGTAGGCCTCCCACAGGGCTGTGGAGAGGAGGCCATGGGAGGAGGCATGTTCTGTGTGTTTGAAGTCAGCCTCTCTTAGACCCCTGTGTGTGTGCTCCCTTGCATGCAGCGTACTGCCTGGTGATAGATAGTCGCTTAAGCCAGCTCTGACGTCCCCATGGGATCGCTGATTATACAGCTGCTCCTCCGGATGCGTTGTCCCCCGGACCAGACGATCAGAACCACTCATATCCCCAAAGACAGATTTATTTATTTTTCTCAGAAACTCTTTATACCCCTTCACTTATTCCACATGTTTGTGGTGTGACAGCCTGCATTTTAAATTGATTACACTGAGAATACCCCATAATTAAATAGTGAAAGCATGTTTTTTTACTTTTTGCAAATGTATTGAAAATGAAAATACAGAAATATCTCATTTACATTTAGTATTCACAGCCCTGAGTCAATACTTTGTAGAAGCACCTTTGAGAACGATTAAAGCTGTGAGTCTTTCTGGGTCTCTAAGAGCTTTCCACACCTGGATTGTGTAAGATTTGCTCATTATTCTTTTCAAAATTCTTCAAGCTCTGTCAAATTGGTTGTTAATCATTGCTAGACAGCCATTTCCAGGTCTTTCCATAGCTTTTCAAGCCGTTTTAAGTCAAAACTGTTACTTGGCCACTCAGGAACATTCACTGTTTTCTTGGTAAGCAACTGTAGATTTAGCCTCGTGTTTTAGGTTATTGCCCTGCTGAATGGTGAATTCATCTCCCAGCGTCTGGAGGAAAGCTGACTGAACCAGGTTTTCCTCTATTGTTTTTTKTCTTGAAAAGCTCCCCAGTCCTTAATGATTACAAGCGTACCCATAACATGATGCAGCCACCACTATGCTTGAAAATATGGAGAGTGGTACTCAGTAATGTATTGTATTGGATTTGCCCCAAACATAACACTTTGTATTCCGGACATAAAGTGAATTGCTTTGCCACATTGTTTTGCAATATTACTTTAGTGCCTTGTTGCAAACAGGATGCATGTTTTGGAAAWWWTTTTCTCTACAGGCTTCCTTCTTTTAACTCTGTCGTTAGGTTAGTATTGTGGACTAACTACAATGTTGTTGATCCATACTCAATTTTCTCAGCCATTATGCTCTGTAACTGTTTTAAAGTCACCATTGGCCTCATGGTGAAATCCCTGAACGGTTTCCTTCCTCTCCGGCAAATGAGTTAGGAAGGACGCCTGTATCTTTGTAATGACTGGGTGTATTGATACACCATCCAAAGTGTAATTAATAACTTCACCATTGCTCAAACGGTTATTCAATGTCTGCTTTTTTTATTTTTACGCATCTACCGATAGGTGCTGTTCTTTGCAAGGCATTGTAAAACCTCCCTGGTCTTTGTGGTTGAATCTATGTTTGAAATTCACTGCTGGACTGAGGGACCTTACAGATAATTATATGTGTGGGGTACAGAGATGAGGTAGTCATAAAAATCATGTTAAACACTAGTGAACGAGGGAGTTCATGCAACTTATTATGTGACTTGTTAAGCAGATGTTTACTCCTATACTTGTTTAGGCTGTAACAAAGGGGTTGAATACTTATTGATTCAAAACATTACAACTTTACAGTAGTAATTATTTTGTAAAAATGTTGAAAAACATAATTACACTTTGACGTGTGCGTGTGCGTGCGTGTGTGTGTAGGCCAGTGACAAAACATTTCAATTTAATCCATTTTAAATTCAGGCTGTAACACAACAAAATGTGGAAAAGGTCAAGGGGTGTGAATACTTTCTGAAGGCARTGTGTACATCCTTTGTTTCTATCTAAAAGGTGTATATGGCTCTTCTATCCAGGGCTGTTTGTCTTTCCTCTGACTGTAATGCTGCCATGATARGCTTCACATGATCACCTGCGCCGTTGTGTGTCGTCAAATACAGAGTTCAGTCTGTTTTTTATGTCGGAGGATTCAGTTGTGACGATGATCAAGAAGAAAAACCCTGACTGGTTGTCCACCAGGGAGCCTCTGGCCCAGCATGGGACACCTCTTTCAGACCAACTACATAGAAACACACTGGGCTTCATGATCAGAGCAGGCCAGCAGCTGTGTGTGTGTGTGTGTGTGTGGTGTGTGTGGTTGTTGTGTGTGTGTGTGTGTGTGTTGTGTGTGTGGTGATGTGCTGTGATGTGTCGTGTGTGTGGGATGTGTGGTGTGTGTGTGTGTGTGTGTGTGTCAATGTGTGTGTTTCAATGTCTCTGTGTGTTGGCCTGTGTGCTCTCCTATGTTTTTAAGTTAGCCCTTCGTTACCCTTTGTTACTATACCTAATAAATCAAGGTGGGTGGGGTATATCTGTGTGTTGGCCTGTGTTATTTCTCTGTTCTCCCATGTTTCTGAGTCAGCACTTTTCTAGTACCTCTCTGTACTATTCCCAATGGGGTGTTTTGGGTTCTCCGTCTGTAATGACCATCCAGATGGATAGATCCAACCCAGGTGAATAGCTCCATGAAATAGAGCTCCCAAACAGCCATCATAGAGGTAAATGCCGTAGTCCAATCACAGGGCCTGATTTCCCTCCATTTTAGGCGTGTCATGTATAATTCCCCTCGGTGGCTTCCTGATTGAGGCCCAGATTCTACAGGCCTCAATTCTTAGTCCTGACACAAAGCAGACATGATTGTTAATGGAAGAAAGACTAGCTAGCTGCCTTCAATGGAATTCGTTGGAAGGCCATGAATAGCTTCGACAATCACCCCATTTTTAACATTTGCCCTCCAGTCGTTTTCAGGGAAATAGGAGGGAGAAAATGGCGGAATGTAGGGTTGGTCTTAGAAGCCAAAGTGGGGTTGTTGTATTGATAAGTGCTTGGTAATAACGTGGAGATGGATGTTGGGTCGCTAATGCACCTTGGGTAATTGCTCTATCCACACTGGATGAGCGTACATGAAGCCTTTTGACGAACCTATCTACTATCCAGCTAGCGTGCCAGTATTGGGTTCAAGCCACATTTGACATCTTTCAAGTACTTTGAGCGTTTCCCCTAGCCTGCTTGGAGTGTTAGATGGGTGGGGTTTGGGACTATTGTATCAGTCCATTCAAGCCAGGCAATCTCAATCAAGCACAAAATAAAGCATTTGAAATGATTGCAAATCGTATTTGAAGCCAAGTGGGTTGAGAGAAATGAATATTTCTTGAGGGCAAGGACACTGAGAGAACGTCACTGCCGGGTGTTTCTTTATAATGATGCCTTAGTAGGTCTTGTTTGTTTGGCGTTCAACCTCATACATCCTCAATGCACACAATATAATTGCACTAGACTAGAGCTCTCCACTCTACAACACACAGACGCACACGTGCGTGTCCTTCTGCACTCCTGTTCACAATGGAACCAGGACAATAGTGCTGATTATTAGTGTGTCCGGCTGGTCTGGGAGAGAGAGGCTCAGAAGGGCGTTAATGCACCCAGCTAAATGGGCTCTTCTTCTCTCATCTCTCTGTCTTTTTATTTTCTGTCTCAAGAGCTCTGTTTACCTTCCCTCGTTCCACGGAGAGAGAGCAGGAAGAGATGTGGAAAACAGGAGATGACTGGTTGGCACTCAAGTGCTAATGCTAGTGTCGTGTGTGTGTGTGTGTGTGTGTGGTGTGTGTGTTGGGTGTGTGTGTGTGTGTGTGTGTGTTGTGTGTGTGGGTGTGTGTGTGTGTTGTGGTGGTGTGTGTGTGTGTGTGTGGTGTGTGTGTGTGTGGTGGTTGTGTGTGTGTGCTGTGTGTTGTGACATGCATATGTGTGGTTTTTGCTGAAGAACACAAGTATTTTTAAGACCACTCTTCAGTGCTTGTTTTATTTACGCCGCTAGTATATAAAATTCTTGCTTCTGTGAGAATGCAAGTCTTGCCATTTCACGTAACAACTCCGCTTAGTCCATCTAGCGTAAATCAAAATATATTTCCCATACGGATAGTTATAATTTTTTTTTTAGGCATCCAATTTCACAACTATACACCAAAGGCTACTTACAGTCAAAACAAATATTTCTCTTTCAAATATTGCAGCTAATATCTTTTTTGTTGTCACATCATTAATTACCAGACAGAGTAATGCTTGGGTTTTGTACTTTATGTCAGAAAACCTGTTCCCCCTAGAGGATGATTTCTAGGCTTGTTTAATTAGTTGTGTCTTAATTGGTGTCTAGAGTGCAGCAAACAGTTCCACTCTCTTTCTGTATGAGATACTCCTCTCTCTCTCCTCTCCTGTCTTCTGTCTCTGTCTCTGTCTCTGTCTCTGTCTCTGTCTCTCTCCTCTCTCTCTCTCTCTCTCTCTCTTCTCTCTCTCTCTCCTCTGTCTCTCTCTCTCTCTGATGAGCTCAGACAACACACAACGTAGTGTGTTCAAGGGAGTGGGTAAGAATATGCATTTTTTCAAATATGCAATTAAGTCTGAAGATTGACAGATTTCAGTGTTGCCGTTCAGCAGGTTAACCACTGTGTTTGAATAGCAAACTAGATATAGTCAGAGCTACACACAGTGCCTTCGAAAGTATTCAGACCCCCTTGACTTTTTCCTCATTTTGTACATTACAAGCCTTATTTCTAAAATGGATTAAAAACAACAACAATTGTCAGCAATCTACACACAATACCCCAAAATGACAAAGCGAAAACAGGTTTTTAGAAATGTTTGCAATGTATTACAAAGAACTGAAATACTTATTTACATAAGTATTCAGACCCTTTGCTATGAGACTCGAAATTGAGCTCCATGTGCATCCTGTTTCCAATGATCATTCTTGAATGTTTCTACAACTTCATTGGAGTCCACCTGTTGGTAAATTCAATTGATTGGACATGATTTGGAAAGGCACACACCTGTCTATATAAAGGTCCCCACAGTTGACAGTGCATGGTCAGACAAAAAACCAAGCCATGAGGTCCGAAGGAATTGTCGGTAGAACTCTGAAACAGGATTGTGTCGAGGCACAGATCTGGATAAGGTACCCAAAACTTTCTACAGCATTGAAGTCCCCAAGAACACAGTGTCCTCCATCATTCTTAAATGGAAAAGTTGGAACCACCAAGACTCTTCCTAGAGCTGGCCGCCCGGCCAAACGGGGAGAGCAAGGGCCTTGGTCAGGAGCTGAACAAGAAACCGATGGTCACTCTGACAGAGCTCTAGAGTTCCTCTGTGGAGATGGGAGAACCTTCCAGAAGGACAATTATCTCTGCAGCACTCCACCAATCAGGCCTTTATGGTAGTGGTCAGACGGAAGCCACTCTTCAGTAAAACGCACATGACAGCCCTCTTGGAGTTTGCCAAAAGGCACCTAAAGACTCTCAGACCATGAGAAACAAGATTCTCTGGTCTGATGAAACCAAGATTGAACTCTTTGGCCTGAATGCCAAGCGTCACGTCTGGAAGAAACCTGGCACCATCTTTACCATGAAGCATGGTGGTGGCAGCATCATGCTGTAGTGATGTTTTTCAGCGGTAGGGACTGGGAGACTAGTCAGGATTGAGGAAAAGATGAACGGAGCAAAGTACAGAGKGATCCTTTATGATAACTTGCTCCAGAGTGCTCAGGACCTCAGACTGGGGCAAAGGTTCATCTTCCAACAGGACAACGACCCTAAGCACACAGCCAAGACAACGCATGAGTGGCTTCAGGACAAGTCTCTGAATGTCCTCGAGTGGCCCAGCCAGAGCCCAGACTTGTCCCTGATCAAACATCTCTGGAGAGACCTGAAAATAGCTGTGCATTGACGCTCCCCATTCAACCTGACAGAGTTTGAGAGGTTCTACAGAGAAGAATGGGAGAAACTCCCCAAATACACAAGAGCCCCTGTTCAGGGTGACCAGTTGAGTTAGGGGGGATAGAGACAAGGACGTTACAGGTCTGTGCGCTAGCTGTGAAATGGGGCTGCCCCATGAGGCCTCCGTGATCACCAAGCCCCACACCCACAACACACTACCTTTCCTCCCTATCCCAACACAATCACACATGGGTTCTCATGCCATTATCACGACAACAGAAAAGGCACCGGGAGCACGGAGGGGGTCTCCCTAATGCGCTTTCCCCCCCAGCAGGGATCTGCCTCGGCTTCATGCCTTGCCTACCCCCTCCCCTGTAGGCCTCCACCAACACATTGCGCTAATTGGATTAGCGGCGATAGTAATGCACTGCTGGGCCTTAGCGCAAACTCGCTAATAAACTGTGCGGGAAGAGGGTAAATTAGCCCAATTTGTGAAAGGCAGATTAATAGAGATTATGAGTGGATGAATTAAGTAAATCTAGCTAAGACCCCCTGTATGTGACGAAAGGGCCTCACCTCGATATACTGAAAGGAAGAGTACTCTAGCATGGGACTCTGTGTGTGTGTGTGGTGTGTGTGTGTGTTGGTGTGTGTGTGTGTGTGTGTGTGTGTGTGTGTGTGTGTGTGTGTGTGTGTGTGTGTGTGTGTGTGTGTGTGTGTGTGTGTGTGGTGTGTGTGTGTGTGTGTGTGTGTGCGACGCTTGTGATTATGACAATGATAATCAGGATTATATCAAATCACGTTAGCGTCGTAACCTAATCAAATCGTGTGTACTGTGCATGTGATTCATTCTGAGATGTATATATTTGCATATGTTTGAACGCGTTTATGATTTAATGTGATTCAATGTCATTATCGCGCCATGTGTTCGTTGATTGTCGTTCATGTAAAGCGGAAGTTTTGTTGAGATTGACTTCTGCCGTGGGATTGTTTGCCTCAGTCTCTCTCTCTGGCTTTCATTCTCTTTCGGTCTGTCACTCTCTTGCTCACTGTCACTCCTGTCTCTCTCGCTCTCTCACTGTTTTCATACTTATCCAATGTGCAGGCCCATTTCATTATCATTCTCTCGCAGCAGACTGCTTATTCAGTGTGTTTCCAGAGCCCAGCCTTGTCAACAGACAGAACAGACATTCCTATTCAGAGTGGTGTTCCCAGAGCCCAGCCTTGTCAACAGACAGAACAGACATTCCTATTCAGAAGTGGTGTCCCAGAGCCCAGCCTTGTCAACAGACAGAACAGACATTCCTATTCAGAGTGGTGTTCCCAGAGCCCAGCCTTGTCAACAGACAGAACAGACATTCCTATTCAGAGTGTGTTCCAGAGCCCAGCCTTGTCAACAGACAGAACAGACATTCCTATTCAGAGTGGTGTTCCCAGAGCCCAGCCTGTCAACAGACAGAACAGACATTCCTATTAGAGTGGTGTCTCCAGAGCCCAAGCCTTGTCAACAGACAGAACAGACATTCCTATTCAGAGTGGTGTTCCCAGAGCCCAGCCTTGTCAACAGACAGAACAGACATTCCTATTCAGAGTGGTGTTCCCAGAGCCCAGCCTTGTCAACAGACAGAACAGACATTCCTATTCAGAGTGTGTTTCCCAGAGCCCAGCCTTGTCAACAGACAGAACAGACATTCCTATTCAGAGTGGTGTTCCCAGAGCCCAGCCTTGTCAACAGACAGAACAGAACATTCCTATTCAGAGTGGTTGTCCAGAAGCCCAGCCTTGTCAACAGACAGAACAGACATTCCTATTCAGAGTGGTGTTCCCAGAGCCCAGCCTTGTCAACAGACAGAACAGACATTCCTATTCAGAGTGTGTTCCGAGAGCCCAGCCTTGTCAACAGACAGAACAGGAGAAGACCAGCCTTGTCAACAGACAGAACAGACATTCCTATTCAGAGTGGTGTTCCCAGAGCCCAGCCTTGTCAACAGACAGAACAGACATTCCTATTCAGAGTGGTGTTCCCAGAGCCCAGCCTTGTCAACAGACAGAACAGACATTATATCAGAGTGGTGTCCCAGAGCCCAGCCTTGTCAACAGACAGAACAGACATTCCTATTCGGAGTGGTGTTCCCAGAGCCCAGCCTTGTCAACAGACAGAACAGACATTCCTATTCAGAGTGGTGTTCAAGAGCCCAGCCTTGTCAACAGACAGAACAGGAGAAGACCAGCCTTGTCAACAGACAGAACAGACATTCCTATTCAGAGTTGTTCCCAGAGCCCAGCCTTGTCAACAGACAGAACAGGAGAAGACCAGCCTTGTCAACAGACAGAACAGACATTCCTATTCAGAGTGGTGTTCCGAGAGCCCAGCCTTGTCAACAGACAGAACAGGAGAAGACCAGCCTTGTCAACAGACAGAACAGACATTCCTATTCAGAGTGGTGTTCCCAGAGTCCAGCCTGTCAACAGACAGAACAAGGTTTCCCCAACTCTGCTTTCACTTCCACTTCTCTCCCTCCATAATATACTTGTTTTATACACTCTAGTCAACCTTTTCCTCTCCATATCCTCCTTCCCTTCTTTCTCCTTGACATTTTCTGGTCACCTTGGTTGCTTGTCCTTTACCTTTCGTTTCAGCTCAAGGTAATATCTCACGTTCTGGCTGGGTGATTTATTTATGATTCATGTCACACACATACATGTGACGCGCACACACACTCTTTCTCAAGGGCACACTTGCATACAGACATTCAAGCACACAAACACATTACACACACATTTTCCCTCAGTCTAGAGTCTACAGTGCCTCAGTCTGGCTATGCGCCACACACACACACACACACACACACACACACACACACACACACACACACACACACACACACACACACACACACACACAGACACAGACAACAGACACAGACACAGACACAGACAAGACACACACACACACACACACACACACACATACATACACGTACACACTCAGACACTGGCTCCAAGTCAGTTGTAGGGGGTCCAGGCTGGGTCTTCTGAATGCTGCGAGTCTGTCTGGCCTCCAACCCTGCCCTCTCCCAGCCCGCCTCCCCTCTCCCACCCTGCCTCCCCCTCACTCCCCCTGCCTACCCCTCACCCCATTCCCCATCATTAGTCAGCATGGACAGGAGTAAATGAGCAGGGATTGAGCGAGGGGAAAGAAGTGGAGTAGGATATAAGGGGACAGGTTAATGTCACGTAATGACGTTGTCAGAGAGGTCTGCTGTGACAAGTGACCCAGAGCAGCAGGCCATCTCAAATGACTCCATTGGATTACTGCTACTCCATTTTCACTCATGTCTACGGTATGTTGAGGAACTGCCACGCTTTATTCGTGTTGTTGAAGAAGATGAGGAGTCTTTTTGCATGTGCTACAGGCTCTTGTTAACACTGTGGGAGCACAAGTCCTTAGTCAGTGCAGGCTTAGAGAGTTCGCTGTAGGTGGCAGCATGTCTCATACCAGCTGCACTACTAACTTCCTTTTCCTCATTCTAATACATTTGAGTACCTTCATAGACAAGTACATAGACAAGTACATAGTACATTTGGGAGTTAGCGTTACGTATTTGCCTGAAGAACGCCACAATACCCAAAAGCCCTATGAGGGGACACGTATATACATTTCAATTAGTGATTGGTCCAGTGGCAAAATTATGCAGGAATAAACATATGTAGGGATCCCTCTCTCTCTCTTTGTCACACACACACACACACACACACACACACACACACACACACACACACACACACACACACCACACACACACACACACACACCTCCCATCCCACAACAACATCATGAGCTCGCTCTCCCTTCATCAACATTTTCTCCCTTGTGTGTGATGAAATAGCCATCTGTCACAAACCCAGGTGAATCCCATTCAAAAAGCCATGGAAAAATAATGGAGAGACTTCCTCCCTCCAGGCTACCAGCACCCAGACAACAATCAGATCTATAGAAAACTAAATTGCCTTTTTAATTTTTTCTTCTTACTCATCATCTTGTTCTTGAAGTATCATTGCGAACAGGTAGCAGAGAGAGAGCATGTCGCTGAGACAATATTAAATTGGTTCGTCGTGCCTAAGAACGCTCTTAGCCGTGGTATAATGGCCATATACCACACCCCCTCGGGCCTTTTGCTTAAATATATTGTCTATATGTCTTAACTCTATTTGTCTTCTCGTTGTGATCCTTTTCTTTTACCTGTCATGTGTGCTGTGGTCCCCAGTAGAGATCCCACATGTGACCACCCAGACACAAAGGCGGCAGGTAGCCTAGTGGTTAGAGCGTTGGACTAGTAACTGAAAGGTTGCAAGTTCGAGATCCCCCAGCCGACAAGGTAAAGATCTGTCATTCTGCCCCTGAACAAGGCAGTTTAACCCACTGTTCCTAGGCCGTCATTGAAAGTAAGAATTTGTTCTTAACTGACTTGCCTAGTTAAATAAAGGTTAAATAAGGAGTGGGGTAGTACCTGTATTTTCCCAAGTTATGGAAATAGCCTCAGCCCTGTTTTCTCCAGCAATGGTCTCCTCCAAACCTCGAATGAACCATTGTGTATTCCAGTGAGTGCTTGGGTCAAGGAACCTCAGATGGTGGTAGGGGTGAGGGGGTTTTGGGGGACATTAATTCAGTATTATCTCATCACTCCTGCTGTATAGATCAGTAGAACACACACACACACACTCCCCTCCCCATGGTCTCTACATTTTATAGTCACCCCATGATGGACCTAACTCTCTTCCACAATCAGCACTTGCCACATGGTAGGAGATCAATGTTTTGATTACCCACAGAATGGTTCTCTCTCTCTCTCTATTCCTCCCTCAATCCTGTTCTCTCTCGCTCTCGCTATCCCCCGCTCACCCCTCCGACCTTATCTCACAAGCATAATCAAATTGCCAGTCGAGGTGGCAGGCGGTGGTGGGGAAGGCAGCGAGAGAGCGAGATGTGGGAGGCAGAGAGTGGGAGAGAGAAAGAAAGGGAGAGAGAGTTAGGTGAGACTTCCACACAGACAGCAGGCTCTCTTCTCCAGAGGGAAAGGTGTTATAATGGATGTAGACAGACGTTCCCTGTCAGCATTGTGCTCTCTCTCCGAATCCAGCCAGCCTTTCATCTCTGCATTAACACCCCTCCCTCCCTCCCCATCCCTCTCGCCATCCTCCCTGCCTTTCTCTGCTTGTTGTCTACCTCTTCCCCCTCCGCTGCACCAGCCTCCCTCCCTCCACCACCGCCTCTCTCCTCTAGATCTACATATTCTCCTGTAATTGACATTTTCCATTTGGCAGCTTCTATATCGGCTGCCAGCCGTGAGATGCCCGTTGCCTAGGTAACCGTGCTAGTGAAGACCCTCGGTGCTTGGCAAGAGAGGTCTAGCTGCCCTGCCTCCCTATGTAGTGCACTACTTTTGACCAGAGCTCTATAGGGAATGGGTTTCCATTTGGGACACAGCCCCTTCCCTAACCTGTCAGAACCAGAGGCACGCAGGCGGCGGCCCACTTAGGGAATACTTAAGGTCCAAATAATCATGAAAGGTATTATCAAATAAGGGCATATAAACTAATTCAAGGAATTAATGAGCTCTCTATGAGCCCAGAGGGCACGGGGGGGAGAGTGTGTTTGCATTGCGGAATGTACGCCTATAATCCATCTATATGCACTCAATAGCCTATAAGTAACCTTASATGTAGTGCAGTTGGTTGGAATTTCCTGGCTAAATCTGTCTTTGTTAGCTTGAAGGTAGCTTTATGATGCATATACATTTAGATACAGCTCAGATGCCTATATTGTTTCTCTTACACTGGTTGTCTTTTGTCCTTATCTTGGTTCAAGGTTGTCCATAATTGTAATCTCCATATCCCCTCAGTTTCTCACTCCCTCTCTCTCGCTCTCTCTCGCTCTCTCCATCCCCAGTGTTTGGAACAGAGAAAATCAATAGCATCACAGAGCTCATTTGTGGCTGTAATTACACTAATACCAATGAAAGGCAGCTCAGCCAGCCAGTCAGTCATTCCACAGCCAGCCAGCCTCAACCAAGCTGTGCTTCCTTCCAGTTACAGGCTTCGTACCAATGTCCATACTAGCGTAACACTTAGAACACCGCTTAGGAGGATTTACTGATAGATCTGAGTAATTAATCCTGCCGACTACGCCAAATGTATGCCCTATACAGTGTCTCATTCTAAGTGGTATGGTATTTTTTGTGGATTTTGTCAGATAGACACAGACTCTCAGGTCTCCCAAATCCTCCTGACTAAAGGCATTAGTTCCAAATGAAGATTAATGTACCCAGCAGTGGTAGAAAAAGTACCCAATTGTCATACTTGAGTAAAAGTAAAGATACCCTTAAAAGAAAATGACTCAAGTAAGAGTGAAAGTCACCCAGTAAAATCCTGCTTGAGTATAAGTTTAAGTATTTGGTTTTAAATATACTTAATTATAAAAAGTAAACGTAGTTGCTCAAATATACTTAAGTATCAAAAGTAAAAGTATAAATCATTTCAAATTCTTTATATTAAGTAAACCAGATGGCACCATTTTCTTGTTTTTAAAATTTACGGATAGCCAGGGGCACTCTCCAACACTCAGACATAATTTACAAACTAAGCATGTGTTTAGGATGTTCTCTTGTTAAGTGTGTGAATTAGACCATTAGAGTGCTTTTGGGTGTCAGGGAGAATCTATGGATTAAAAAGTACATGATTTTCTTTAGAAATGTAGTAAAGTAAAAGTTGTCAAAAATATAAATAGTAAAGTACAGATACCCAAAAAAACTACTTAAGTATTTTTACTTGAGTACTTTACACCATTGGTGCCCAGCGTGGGGCAGACCAGAGACACAAAGTAGTGGTAGTGTTGTGGTGACATCATGCTCAGCACGCCACGTCAGGAAGAGAAATAACCGTAAGTGGGAGGAGTCCATCACATTTCACACTGACACAGTCAAGGTTTCTCTTTCATTTTTCCTATCCTTTCTCTCTTTCCCCCTCATTCTCTTATCGATCAAAGAGATTCCTGTAAGACCCTCTGAGTTCGATATAGTTTCATGATAGTAATACACTTTTTAGTAATACCAGCTAACGTTACCTTTCAAAACTCTGTAAAAATACAGTTGCTATCATAAATTAAGTTTTATCAGGTCAAAATAGTGTAAAGGTAGGGCTTATACTATAACCCTTGCCTTGCACCTTGGTATCACACTGAAAACAGTGGTTCTAGCTTTATCACAAGACTAGACCTACTTCCCCCCACCCCTGATATATCCCTCCATCCCAGGGACTCAACTGTCAAAACCTATCCTAACTCAACTGTCCAAACCTATCCTTTGATGTCTGTCACCTCCTTCCGGTTCCACTCTGTTCAATTTGCCAGTGTGAGAGGCGGACGCGGCAAGATGTGGAGGTGAGGGGGATTGAAAAAGGAGATAGTCAGCGGGACCGGAACACACCGACATCTCCGTGCCGCTCGGCTAAATTGAAACCGGGAGATTGCCATCAGCGCAGAGCAGGGCCGCATACCAGCTGATGCAGATTCCCATCCCCGGTCGGGGGATATGTGCGGAGTGAGTTTCTCCAATATGCACACACACACACACACACACACACAGACATACACACACACACACACACACTCTTGTCATATCCTGTTTAAAAAGCTTCCCATTGACTACCACTGCAAGAGACGCGTACCATCTTGCGAATAGACTGCTGTTATAGTGAAGTGAAGGTGAGAATGAATGTTTATTTGCGCAAAGGGATTCGGTCTGCAGGATGAAGGATTGCATGTTTTTCTGACCACGGGGGAGTCAAGGAATCGAGCTCCCGACAATTCCAGCCTTCATTTCTACCCCTCTTACCCCACACTCCCATCAGACCTACCTTTTCTCTAATCAACTTCTCATTTAGTTCAATTAAAAGTGTCACCTGTCAGTCTCTCTACCCCCAGGTGATGTTTTAGTTGGTTGAACTAACGTTGGAGATTTAATTACCAACGGATTTGGCTTCAGTCAGGCTATTCATATTGTATGTTCCAAATGGCACCCTGTTACCTATATAGTGCACTTCTTTTGACCAGAGCCACTATGGGCCCTGCTCAAAAGTAGTGCACTACAAAGGGAATAGGGTACCATTTGCGATGCAATTATACTCTCTCTATACCCTAACAATCCCCCAGCCTCGTTCACTCACAACATTGGATACACACACCACCCATAACTCAGTCCCTCTCCCTCTCCTCCCCCCACCCTCGTATCCCTCTTTAATTAGCCGTGGATTAAATTAAAGGCTATATGTTCTCGTTAATTGATTTATCTTGAGAGTCTATAATTACAGGTTCTCAATGGAGAGATCTCCACGGTGTCGCTGCGAGCAGAGTGTCTCGCTGGTGTGTGTGTGTGTGTGTGCACTTTGTGTTCGTGTACGTATGTGCTCTGATCACCAGCAAAAGAATAGTAGGCATTGTTTGAGGCACTCGGAGGTTAGCGGCCCACACAACACTTGAAGTGGAGAGAATTAAAGGAGGCCGCAAATAGATGTCGCTGCRGCGTGCGTCGTAATGAAACACAATTATGGCTTTATTAAAGGATGTAATTGCTTTGTTGGAGCGTCTCAATTATGTCCTTTGTTGTGCGCAATTCACCCACTCTAATATTCAATGCTCTGTTTTAACCTCGGTTGACCCCTCCCATCTATCAGGTATTGTAGTAGGATCCGTAGGTGGAAATGTAGTCATTGTTTTGTTTGGAGAGKGGGGTAGACTTCACGGGTTCAGGGACAGGGTGGTTTGTTGTTGTACAATGAGAACTCTATAGGGAAGTGTCACTGGCGTAGACCACCATGGGGGGGGGGTTTAAAGGGGTTAAAGAAAGGGGGTGATGAAGGGAGAAGGGATGCAGCTCTGATGCAAAACGTCTTACGCCACTGGTTTCTCACTGCGGAGAGATTGCAGGATTTCCTGTACTAGCCAACTGTGGAAGGGAATTTTTCCCCCTGCTTGTCTCCCCTCACCTCTGTCCCTTACTCTCTCCATGCCTACTCCCTCGTCTCTTCTTTCTGTTTTCTGACAGAACAATGGTGGTTTTCTGTCGCAGGTCCATCCTCAGAACTCTTAGCAATAGAGACATGTAGTGAGCGTATCCAGTGCTACTGCCTATATCTAATCCCCCTTCCAGCTTTCATCCCTTGCCCAGATCAGTGCCCAGAAACTGGGCATGGCAAGGGATCTCAGCAGCCAGCTACCCCCTCATGGTCTGGTCCCTGATCTGTTATTGCTATCTAGCCAAGTTGGCAAGAAGGCACAAACAGATCTGGGASCAGGCTATAACCCCCTCACCTTGGCAGGCTGTSAAGGAAAAACACCCAGCTCTCTTCTTAGATTTTACACTTTGCCAATTTCCCTCCATCTGTATCTACCTCTTTCCTCTATCGACGGATGGACAGATTACACTTTGTGCCAATTTCCCCCACCCTTCTCTCCTCTGTCTCCATTGACATACAGATTACACTGTGCGAATTTCCTCATCCTACTCTCTGCTTCCATCCTTCCCTCGGCGGACGGACAGATTAGGACGTCTTTAACAGCATGTCGTTATCCGTCTGCTAAGTGACCGGTGATTAATTGTCAGTTATTAATGTAACCGGGAGATTGTTCTCCAGATACACGCAGCATCAATGTCTGATTCAACTTTAATAGGCCTCCACTTCCTGCACATGGATAATGTGTCATTTGCAAAAGAACCCCTCCTAGACCATTAATGTAGACTATTCACGTTTTTTCTGGAAAATCCCAGACTAATGTGGAATTGGGGCAACGTGCCAGGGAATAAGGAAAGATTGACCAGAGAAGGCAGGATTTTCTCAACGCTCTGATAGACGCCTTAGGGGAAAGAGGGAATCTCACAGTTCATTTATGTGTGAAATCCTTTTCTGGCGTAATTTCTGGCGTCATCTCCAGGGATATTCCAGGGAATCATGGAATTTTCAGGTAGTTCTGAGGTGGTCATGGCAATCCATGTTGCCGATTATATTCATTTGTAGATCACAAACTGGCTGTCTCTTTCCCTTAAATCATGGGGGGAAAGGCAAGGCACCATATGGATATAATGGTGAGAAAATCTGGATGAAATTAGTCCCCTGTTTCAATTGGTCCCCCTGGTTCAATAAAAGTATCTTGGTAGCACTGCTTAATCCCATTGATGGCCTTGGGAGGGACGCTCTCGGTTTCTAAGTGGTCAAACCCCTTCCCCCCTCCCCCCAAACTCCCTCCCTGTACAGTACCCCCTCTCCACAGGAGGCTGCTGAGGGGAGGATGGCTGGAACGGAGTGGTTGGAAATGGCATCAAACAATGTTTGATGTATTTGATACCATTCCACACCTCCAGACATCCACCACCCAGCCGACCCACCCCAGACATCCACCACCCAGCCGACCCACCCCAGACATCCACCACCCAGCCGACCCACCCCAGACATCCACCACCCAGCCGACCCACCCCAGACATCCACCACCCACCCCAGACATCCACCACCCAGCCGACCCACCCCAGACATCCATGCTGCCTCATGCTACTCTACCCCCACATCTCTCCTCATCAGCTTTCTATCCAACCCACCCCACCCAGACATCCACACAGCTCAGTCTACCCCACCCCTCTCCTCATCACCCTTACCTCCATCCTCCCACCCAGACATTCACACCGCTCCACCCCCACAATCCTTCTCCCTCGGGGGGCTTCTCTCTAGACTACCAGGGCTCTCTGCTAGCCAGCAGTCTATTGTTCTGAGCAGCAGTGGAGATTATCTCTGTTACTGCGTGGAGGAGCTGCTGTACAAACAAAGGCAGCCATGCGGCCCTGGCTCTGGTTGACTCCCAAATGGTAACCTATTCCCTATTTAGGGCACAACTCTTGACCAGGGCCCTGGTCAAAAGTAGTGCCCTCAAAAGGGAATAGGGTGCCATGTGGGACTCATCTCTGCTCTGTAGTGGAGGCTGTAAACAGTGTGCCACTAAAAAGGGAAACCCTCACCGGCTCCTGCCTTTGAAAATCCAACTGCTGCCAACAATTAGCGGCAGAAAAACTCAGGCGTGTTGCTTGCCATGTTACTGGGAAGAAGAGAATGTATTGTAGTCCTATAGTGCTACAAGATACACACCTTCACAACTAATGTTTGACTGCTTAGATAGCTGTAGCCACAACAGGCATTTAGTAATGCATTTTTGACATTTGCACAGGTGGGAATATGTCAACGTACATCTGCATCTCACATTAATTGCTGATTCTATTGTTGAGCAATTATGGCTAATTAGCAGGCTCTTCAATCAGGGGAAGAGGGAGGGTCGTTAAGAGGCGTCGTGTTGCGCAAATGGCAAACAAATGTTACCTTTACGCATGTAAATAAAGGTGTTTTGATGCCCTCCTTTTGCCCTTGTACTGGGTATGTATTAGTGACTACAGCGAGGCATTTGTCTCCTCGTAGCGAGGCATCGCTGCAGAGCTGCTAAAGGGGACGTGGTTTGTCATGCTGCTGTTGGCTGATGCTAAATGTTTCTTTTTTTATTCCTCCTCGGCAGCTCAGATGTGGCGGGCGGCGGTTTATTATGTAGCTGGGTTATTATCTGGAGATGGATGCCCATGCCACCGCGTTGTCACTCTCTGACCGGGGGAGGAGGGGATGGAGGGAGGGAGGGAGGAAGGGGAGGGAGGGAGAGAGAGGGTGTAGTCAGTGGAGGAAGGGTGATAGGATAGGGGGGGTTTGAAGAGAGCGAGGCAGGAAACGTGCAGCTGGAAGAGGCAGGAGCAGAGGCGTGAAATTGGCACTGCCCCCTCTCTCTCTGCTTGCCAAGGAGCTGCTGCCTGGCTGACTGACTGACTGGAGGTCTGACTGACTGGATGGACTGTAGATGGCTGGCTGGCTGGCTGGCTTACTGACTGGCTTACTGGCTGGCTGACTGGGCTGGAGCTCCTTGGGCTGGGCTGCAGCGGTGAGGTTGTTGCTGTGCTGCTGAGGGGATGCATCCCCCTCTCATCCCCTTCCCCCACCACTACAGCCTGGCCATAACTCACCCTAATTGCATTTCGTAGGTGGTGCTCAAACACAGAGCGCATGGCAGAGCAGTGTGTGTGATGTGCAAAGAGCCTCTGCTACGTTTAGTACAGCAGGATTTGTGGGAGCCGTAATGGAAAGAAGGGCAAAGGTCCAGCAGGGACACATTACTGACCTCTTAGGCTGCATCCCAAATGGCACCCTATTCCSTATATAGTGCACTACTTTGGACCCGCAAAATGCACTGGTATTTACGACACACACACGTTACCCTTTATCTCAGCCGTTTGCCAAAGACCTTGAAGTGTACCCTCCTCCTTTAAGGTGAGATGGGTGCCTTATGTCTTGAGTATATATGGCACATACTGCATATCAGGACCTTGTAACCTCAGCAGCGTAATGACATTATTTCTCTCTTTCTTTCTCTCTCTCTTTTTCTCTTTCTTTCTTTCTTTCTCTCTCTCTTTCTTTTCTCTGCATGTATGGGGACCTTGCAACATCAGTGACCTCTTTCTATCGTTTTATCACACATACTTTGACTTCTGGACAGCCTTCTTAATCAGTGTCAGTGTAAATCAGGAGCGGCGGTGTGATAAGCTCATCTGGGCTGTGAGGTGAGATATTCTCCATGCCTTGACGCCTCCCGTGTGTTTTTCCTCATAATTAACGCATCTAATCCATCCCTCCTCCTACCATGAGTACATCATGCACACACTAGACCTCAGCTCTCCCAGGGTGCATTGCTGCTCCCACGTTGACTTATGTCCCCAAGATATTTTCTCTCTCAAAAACCCAGTGAACCGGAATGAATCTACTGTTAAGCATTTAAGCATACTATGCATGTATTATATTACGTTAATTATGTGACATCACAGGGTTAAAATATTCCGCCTTTATTAAGAATTTAGTTACGTAGCATTTATCACGTGTAAGTTACACATTTATTACACAATACATATTAAGTACACGTGTACGTTTTTAATCACGCCACACACACAGCCCCTTTTATTATCATAGGGATCGGTATCTTCAGCAGTGTTTTCCTCAGACCATTCCTCAGCCAATTGACTTTGCACTGATGCKCGGAGCGCGAA
The DNA here is from genome assembly GCF_002910315.2 of Salvelinus sp. IW2-2015. Lineage (NCBI taxonomy): Eukaryota > Metazoa > Chordata > Actinopteri > Salmoniformes > Salmonidae > Salvelinus > Salvelinus sp. IW2-2015. Next base: position 1,139,430 of record NC_036861.1, read on the forward strand.
AGAAAAMAACAAACCTTTCTTTTGTTATCTCCTCCTCCTTTCATCAGTCAGTCGCTCTCTTTGGTCCAAGGTGTGGTGGACTCAGACCCCTGTGAAGCCCGTACTTCTGCACACCTACAAATTGTCTTTGACTACCTCTCTCTCTTCCCTCCCTCTCCATCTCCCCCTCTCCATCTATCTTCCCTTCCCCTTTCTGTCACTCTCGCTCTCCCGCCCTTCTCCCCCTTCTCTCCCTCTCGCCTTTTCCCCATCTCTCTCCCTCCCTCTCTCTCTCTCTCTCTCGCCATCCCTCCCTCCCTCTTTCTCGCCTGGCATAAGGTGATGGAGGCGGGGTGTGTGTGGGTCTCGGGGGAGCACGCCTCAGGGATTATACAGAGTGATGCCATGAAAGATTCATGACGATCCGGAGTGTGTGTGTGTGTGTGTGCGCCGACTGGAAAAAGAGAGCAGGGAGCAGGGAGAGAAGAAAGGCGAGAGGGGGAGGGGGAGAGAGAAGTGAGAGACAAATTGATGGTGCACAGCAGGACTGGCTTCCAGGCTGAGATTACAGGCTTCTCCTTTGACCACAGTTGGAGGCAGCCATCTTGGTTGGACAGGCCTGCGGTTCACTGCACTGGCCACTGACCCCCTCACACACAAAAAACACACGTACACATCAAACGCATGCAAGGGTCGCACACGCACACTACTGACTCACATAACCTATATGCCCTCTTTCTGTCAGCTATTGTTACTGAAGCATTGTCTCTAATGGGCTTTCAAATAGACCGTAGGCCATAGAYCTCCATGCTTCTCTGATGGACCAGCATTGAATTCAGAGCAGACGGAGAGAGCAGAGGGCGTCTGCTGTACTAACATGTGCTGTGATAATGATGGCGTTAATCAGGCTGGCACACTCTTTGTGCCCGTGCTCCAGTCTGGTCTATGGGTGCGTCCCAAATTGCACCCTATTCCCTTTATAGTGCATTACCTTTGAAGGACTATATAGGGAATAGGTTGCCATTTGGGACGCATCCTATGAGGTCTGTGCCAAGCCGGGGCAGACTGAGACTGGGGGGGGGGGGGGTGGGTGGGTGACTGAGGCATTGCTAAGAGCTGCCATGGCCAAAGGAAGCATGGTGACAGAGCCAAGCCAACACAACTCTATTCATAAGATTGTGACATCACTCTGGTAGTCATCTGGGAATGGGTATGGGAAAGGAGGACTCGTGTTGTGTCTTTGAAGCAAACATAGAATGTTGATGTGTCAGTGTCCAATTAGGATGTGCTTGTATTCTTGTGTGGTTGTATGCAGGCTACAGTATGTGTGTTTGTATTTGTGTGTGCCAGTATGTGTCTTCGGGAGTCTATTTGTCACTGGTGTAGAGAGGAGTAGGCAGGAGGCAGTCGCAGGTTTAGAACTACGGAATTTATTTAAGCACCATAGACCAAAGCGGAACAAAACCCAAACGTTGTTGTGCTCAAAATATATCTTCATAAACAAAAAGGCACAGGGTGAACCCAAAGTGCAAAATATAAAGTACTCAGGAAATAGTAGGAGAGATTCCTCTCAGGAAAACAAGTAACATTCACGATGACCGACAAAGACAAATGGCTGAGGGAGTAGATATACAGTGATAGAGTGGGGATTGGAACCAGGTGTGAGGCGCTGCCCCAGCAGCGGGGAGCTTCGCCGACCTTGGGGACGACCCCGGAGACTGTTTGTCAATTTCTTCAACAAATGATCAGGTCTATATAATTATCAAACATACATTAGTAATGGAAAGGAAACACAGACTCTTTGTTTAAGTAAAATACTCCTATAGTAATACAATTGTAGGCAGAAGTTGGTACAGTATAACAGTATATGATAGTTCTCCCCAAGTTCTGCAAAATGTCTAAGACATCCTGTAACTCATATAGCCTCTCCCAGTCCTCCTTGCGTGAGTTTCCCTGGCAAAAACATTTAAATTAATCTAACCTCCACCTGACAGCAGCAACCATCTTATCAGCAATTAAAAGCTCAGAAGTGGATTTGACCGAAACTTGACCTTTCATCACAAGTATAGGGTCATAACAAGGTTAACGATTCCAAGCATCTTCTGACAGGTGGCTGGTTTCATCAGGTCTGTGGCAGCCTTGTGTTCTCAGAAAACCAGATAACCACGGAGGGATCCAGACAGGAAGAGTCTGAATGTAGACGCCTTCTGATAGTGTCTGAAGGTCACAACACTCAAAAACAGGTTTTAACACACACAGAGGTCTCCTGAAGAGGAGACCTTTACAGTTTATCATAACATAACTTATTTTTATTTTTTTTATCCCCTTTTTCTCCCCAATTTTCGTGGTATCCAATCGCTAGTAATTACTATCTTGTCTCATCGCTACAACTCCCGTACGGGCTCGGGAGAGACGAAGGTCGAAAGCCACGCGTCCTCCGAAGCACAACCCAACCAAGCCGCACTGCTTCTTAACACAGCGCGCCTCCAACCCGGAAGCCAGCCGCACCAATGTGTTGGAGGAAACACCGTGCACCTGGCCCCCTTGGTTAGCGCACACTGCGCCCGGCCCGCCACAGGAGTCGCTGGAGCGCGATGAGACAAGGGTATCCCTACCGGCCAAACCCTCCCTAACCCGGACGACGCTAGCCCAATTGTGCGTCGCCCCACGGACCTCCCGGTCGCGGCCGGCTGCGACATAGCCTGGGCGCGAACCCAGAGACTCTGGTGGCGCAGCTAGCACTGCGATGCAGTGCCCTAGACCACTGCGCCACCCGGGAGGCCATAACATAACTTATTAACCCTTTAAAAGGTATAAGGCCTTCGTTTAACCCTCTTCATTATGCGGTGTGGGTCGGTCGGAATGACGCCTGTGGAAGTCCTGAATGAAAGAACGACCCAACGTCACAGCACCACTCTTCGGGACCATACCCCTCCCAGTCGAACAGGTACTGGAGAAGCCCCCACGATGCCGAGAGTCCAACAGGCTGTAGACGGAGTACGCCGGGGCCCCCTTGACATCCAAGGGAGGGGGAGGTGTGTCGTGGAGTCCAGCACTAGCCAAGGGACCAGCTGCCACCGGCCTGAAGAGAGATACATGAAATGAGGGTGAGATACGGTAATTGACGGGGAGCTGTAATCTGTACGTTACCTCATTGACTCTCCTTAGGACTTTGAACGGCCCCACAAACCGTGGGCTCAGCTTCCACCAGGGCAGGCGGAGGGGCAGGTCCTTCGTAGAAAGCCAGACCCTGTCACCGGAGTGAAAGACCGGGGCCACACTGCGGTGACGATCGGCCTGCGCCTTCTGCCGGAGGATGACGCGCTGGAGAAGGGTGTGCGCGGTGTTCCATACCACCTTGGCGACAGAACCAATCGTCCACCGCAGGAGCCTCTATCTGACTCCGGTGCCAGGGCCGGCTGATAGCGTAGAACACACTGAAAGGGTGTGAGGTTAGTGGAGGAGGTACAGAGGGAGTTTTGTGCGCAATTCTTCCCAAGGCAGAAACGCAACCCACTCCCCCGGCCGGTCCTGACAGTAACTACGAAGGTACCTACCCAGTTCCTGATGTACCCTTTCCATCTGCCCATTTGATTGGGGACAGTACCCGGAGGTGAGGCTGATCGTGATCCTCAGTCGTTCCATGAAGGCCTTCCAGACACGGGAGTCCTCCGGGATCCCGTAGTGCCGGAAGACGTGAGAGAAGAGAGCCTCCGCGATCTGCAGGGCTGTAGGGAGACCAGGCAGAGGAATCAAACGACAGGCTTTTAAAAACTGTGTGCCCCTCTGAGGGGGGAAGGTCTGTGACAAAGTCCACGGAGAAATGGGACCAGGGTTGTTGTGGAACCGTCAGGGGGTGGAGTTTGCCATAGGGGAGGTGTCTAGGTGTCTTGCTCTGTGCGCAGGTGGAGCATGAAGAGACATAAACCCGGACGTCCCGGGCCAAGGTGGGCCACCAGTACTTAGCGGAGAGACAGTCGATAGTACTGGCTATATCCGGGTGCCCCAACACTGGTGCTGTGTGTGCCCAGGCGAGGAGACAGTCCCGCATACCAGAGGGCACGTAGATACACCCCTCGGGACAGTGAGCAGGTGAGGGCTCCTGTTGCAGGGCTCGACGGATGTCCGCGTCCACATTCCACACCACAGGAGCCACAATGCGGAACAGGGGAATAATGGGTGTCACTTTCTCGCTCCGATCCTCTGTGTCATGCCCCCGGGACAACGCATCGGCCTTAACATTCTTTGATCCCAGCCGGTAGGAGAGTGTAAAGTCAAACCTGGTGAAGAATAGGGCCCACCTAGCCTGACGCGGGTTCAGCCTCTTCGCTGCTTGAATGTACTCCAAGTTCCTGTGGTCTGTCCAGACAATGAATGGGTGTTTAGCACCCTCCAGCCACCAGTGCCGTCATGCTTTCAGCGCCTTCTTGACGGCCAACAACTCACGATCCCCCACGCCGTAATTCCGCTCTGCGGGAGACATCTTCCGTGGGTAGAAGGTGCATGGATGGAGTTTAGGCACCTCCAACCTCAGAGGCGTCCACCTCCACGATAGACAGAGACGGGTCAGGGTGAGCCAGAACAGATGCGTTAGTAAAACGTTCCTTGAGCGCACAGAAGGCTTCGTTGGCCTCCCCAGTCCAGCGCAGCTGTCGAGGACCTCCCTTCAGGAGGAAGGTGAGAGGGGCCACCACTCTGCTGAAACCCCTAATGAAGCGCCTGAAATAGTTGGCAAAACCAAGGAAGCGCTGCACCGCCTTGATGTTGGATGGAACAGGCCACGACCGTACTGCATTGACCCTCTGCTCTTCCATCTCCACTCTCGCGGTGGATATCCGATAGCCCAGGAAGGAGACAGCCTGCTGAAAGAAAAGGCACTTCTCCGCCTTGGAGTACAGGGGATGCCCTATCAGCCTCTCCAAAACGGACCTGACATGAGACATGTTGCTCGTGTGTAGTGGAGTACACCAAGATGTTGTCTGTCTACCCAACTACACAGCAACACAACATGTCTCTAAACACCTTGTTAATGAATGATTGAAACACCAAGGGTGCATTTGTCAGGCCGTAGGGCATTACCCTGTATTCGTAGTACTCTGTGCTGGTGCTGAAGGCGGTCTTCCATTCATCCCCCTCTCTGATGCGCACCAGGTTGTAGGCACTGAGTAAATCCAATTTAGTAAAGTATTTAGCACCATGCATCTGTTCGGTCACAGTGGGTATGAGAGGCAAGGGATAACTGAATTTAACAGTAGCCTTATTCAGTGTCCGGTAATCGATACAGGGGTGGAGACCTCCCTCCTTCTTCAGGAAACAAAAGCTGGAGGTGGCCGGAGAGGATGAATCCTTGGGGCAGCGCCTCCTGGACGTAGGCCTCCATGGCTTTGGTCTCTGCATGCGAGAGAGGGTAGATATGCCCCCGCGGGAGGGTAGAACCAGACAGTAGGTTGATAGTGCAGTCCCATGGGCGATGAGGGGGCAGGCACGTGGCACGAGTCTTCGGAAAAGCCACCTGTAGGTCCCGGTACTCCTCCAGGATAGGGACGTGGGTGGCCAGGTCCAGACTTTCCACGGAGGTGGCACATATTGACACAGAGAGACACCTCCCCTGACACTCCTGCGACCAACCCAACAACCTCCTCTCTGTCCACGATATACTGGGGTTATGCAACTCTGGGTCTTTCTTTCCTGTGGCGGTCCTCATGAGAGCCAGTTTCACCATAGCGCTTGATGGTTTTTGCGACTGCACTTGAAGAAACCTTCAAAGTTCTCGACATTTTCCGCATTGACTGACTTCATGTCTTAAAGTAATGATGGACTGTCATTTCTCTTTGCCTATTTGAGCTGTTCTTGCCATAATATGGACTTGGTCCTGTACCAAATAGGGCTATCTTCTGTATACCACCCTTACCTTGTCACAACACAACTGATTAGCTCAAACGAATTAAGAAGGAAAGAAATTCCACAAAGGTACACCTGTTAATTGAGAGTGTGCGAAGCTGTCATCAAGGCAAAGGGTGGCTACTTTGAAGAATCTCAAATATAAAATATATCATTAGGGTTCTCTCTCTAGCCTCTTGAAACACCATTGTATTACGGACAGTTTTGATTACATTTCAGATTAGAGCCACAGCCGCCGTGGAGAGAGCACAGCTTTCACCAGGGAGTGAATTATGCCGCCATTACCCCCCTCCAGTCCGTGTGTGTGTGGGAGGGGGGGCACTATTCCTGTGACCGCAAAGGAAAGCAGCATTAATCAAAATGACACGGTGGTGGGCAGAGAGGCAAAGAGAAAAAGAGGGGAAAGGGATGATATTGCTCAACACAAACCCCTCTCTCCAACGCCCAACCAACACCCTACCCCCTCCATCTTCTCTGCATCCCTCCCTTCTCTCTRTGTGCCCTGAGGCCCTGGGGTTCCTGGTGCTGCAAACAGTGAATTAACCCATCTCAGACCTCTGTTAATGGACTCCTAAATATCAGCCCTAGCCTTTGGATATGCCAACCTACATTTATATGGGAGAGGGAATGACCTGTCTGCCTTTTAGCGGATAAAAGCCGTGTTGTTATTGATTTGCTTGTCCCTCGCATTGTTGTTTTGTTTGTGTGTGGGTGCATGTTTATGGAGATGTGGTTTGTCTTTGTGTGTGTGCGTAATATGATTTCCATTCATAGCCATAACATTGTAACTCTGCCAGCTAATGAAAAAACCACAGCACGTCCCACCAACATTGTGACAGTATGTGCCCTCAAGTCAAAGGTCAAGCCACTGTGCCCACAAAAAAATTCATTTCCTCCCTCCACCGCCATCGCTCTTATTCCAAAACACCCACACTCTCCCTCCCCCCAGTAATCACCATGCCAGCCAGGCAGCCAGTAAAAATCAAAGTCAACAGCAGTGTGTGTGTGTGTGTGTGTGTGTGTGTGTGTGTGTGTGTGTGGTGTGTGTGGTGTGTGTGTGTTGGTGTGTGTGTGTGTGTGTGTGTGTGTGTGTGTGTGTGTGTGTTTGTGTGTGGTGTGTGTGTGTACAATACACACGCCAATTCTGTGTCAGTCAATACAGGCTGATCGATGACGATGGGGCCCTGCTGGGGGAAGGTGTGCGTGCGTGCAGGAGCCCTGGCTGGGTTAATCTGTGGACAGTCCTCTGCAATGATGATGCTATTGATCTGGTGGTAGATCATATGAAGGTCAGGATATGTTGTCTGTTTGTGGAGGCCCAGGTAGTAATACACAGTAATACACCTTGGCTTTCATTGGACAAGTGCCACCTTTTCTAATGGAATCTTGGAGCGTATGGGGAGGTCCAATGAGGACAAAGACAATAGAGCGTGCGTGCAGACACACACACACCACTTATTTTCCCTTCTGTTGTAAATCTGTTAGTGGTTGAATCAGTTGTCTATTCCTATAATCATAGATTTCTAAACCAGAAGCCATATTTGCATACAAAACAAATTAATCCAATCCCATTTGAAATACATCTAATAGGCTACATTTGGCTAATTTCATTGGTAGTTAGAGGAACATGGCATTCTATAAGAGTAGATATTGTTGAGTTGAACCTTAGTTGATTGACAGCTCTCCTGTCACATCCCCAGGTCATTATCATCGTTCCAGTGGCTTGCCTCTCTGCAGGTTGATGAAACAGAAACAACGCTTGTGAGCACTTCATTATTCATTTGAATCCATAAATGCAATTAATTAAGCTTAAGTGTGCAATAAATCTGATTAGCCAGTCGGTTCCCAAAACACCATAAAATCCACACAGGTCTTATTCCCTTTAATGAATTTGTGGAGAGGGCGGGGGCAAATACCCATGCATACGTTAATGTATGCACACAAACACACACAGCTGCTTGACTATGACAGAAATAGGTCCCAGTACTCATGTTGGGTGCCGGTACTGTTTATATTTAGGTACAGGTGCTCCACAATAATATTCTATAACAGGAACAGGAGCTCTTAGCAGTAGAAAATAAGTTGCCGATACTCTGCTCCGGTGAGCTCCTGCCCAAGTCAAGCACTGTTACCACACAACCACACACACACACCACACACACACACCACACACCACACCACACACACACACACACACACACACACACACACACACACACACACACACACACAAAACAGAACGGTATACAACACACTCACATGTACACACACACACACACACAAAACAATATGCAAAGAGCTATTCATTGGGATGAAAGATAAGCTGGGATTAATGTATGCTAATATTAAGGGGCACCACGAACAACAAAATATGCAAGGTCATCAGTAAACCTGAAGTGTAATTAATAGATGGAATTAGCAACAAAAACAATAGGGCACTTAAACTGCGTATTGATAAAAATTACACGTTGGAAATGAGAATAGAAATGGGCTTATTAAATGTGTTGACAGCAGTTGTCACAAAAATAAAGCTTGAAAATAGTTTTTAATGATGCTGTGCGTTGGAAGAACCTTCCTTTCCTCTCTTTCGCCACTCTTTCCATTACTCCAGTCTATGCTGTTTGTATCATCCCTCATTATTTCTGAACACACTCCCTCTCTCTTCCTCCCTCCTTTCCTCTTCCACTCCTCCTTCCTTCTCCTCCCTCTCCCTGGCCAGTACTCTCTGGGGAAATTACCACAGCTCAGAAACGRTGTCCTACTGCACCGCACTGCTCCACTCTCCCCTCGGCCCATATAACACACCACCAGCACTACAATACACACACACACACCCCTCCCTCAGTCGATACAGTCCCCTAGGCCTGCTGCTGTAACCGGCTATTCTGTAGAAGCTCTGCTTGTTGTTGTCCCCTGTATAGAAATTGAATCAGTCACCCTGTGGCCAAGGTCCACTACYCACTGCACCGGTGAACAGGCTCTGCCTCTCTCTCTCTCTCGCTCTCTATTCCAGATTATATTCCTCTCGCTCTCTTTCACAGATTTTATTGTCCTTTCCCTCTGTTCTCTGGGTAATTCACTGTAATCTTTACAAGGTCTATAATAAAAAAGGGTCTGTCCACCTGATGGGTATGGCAATATGCTTTCTAAAGTCCCTCTTCTCACATTACAATGGTATGGCCCTCAGAGAAGATGACAGTATAGGTTATATGACAGCCCTACCACTACTACAGTAAATGACTAGTTTCATGGTTTCTGGATTGCTGAATGAATCTTATACCTGTAGCAGCATGGAATGATGTTATGATTTGTATTATTGGTGCGTGGAACGTTGATAGTCACCTCTCTATTCAATAGGGTGAAAACCGCAGAGTTGGGGACACTCAGGCTCTAGTTTGGTTGTTGTCTTTTGGTACTCCCATGTCGGAATTATCATCGCTGTTACATTTAGCATACGTCAAGTCATGCCTTTGGAAATGTCACTTTGAAAGGAGCGGCAGSCACCGTCTGCATTTTGATTACTCCTAGGCGTAATCTCCAGACTGGAGGATTCAGGATTCATGATCAATACCAAAAACCTGGCCTAGCATCTATCATTCTGCACCAGACAGGGAACCAGTGATGGGTTCCTTGTCTACTGCATTAGTTACAATTTTTTTTTATACATTATCTATTTATTTATTTAACTAGGCAAGTCAGTTAAGAGCAAGTTCTTATTTACAATGACGGCCTAGGAACAGTGGGTTAACTGCCTTGTTCAGGGGCAGAATGACAGATTTTTACCTTGTCAGCTCGGGGATTTGATTTAGCAACTTTTCGGTTACTGGCTCAATGCACTAACCACTAGGCTACCTGCCGACCCAAAATACTAAGTAGTGCACTATATAGGGAATAGGGTGCCATTTGGGGTCAAAAGTAGTGCACTATATAGGGAATAGCGTGCCATTTCGTGTCAAAAGTAGTGCACTACTTAGGGAATAGGGTGCCATTTTCAGAGGTAATGACAAGGGAGGGAGTGTAAACAAAGATCCACTTTTTGGCTCGTCGTTCAGTGAATTGTTTGGCTTTTCACCCGGTCATATTTATTTTGTTAATTCCTAATTCCACAAGATAAGGCAATTAACTGAAAATTGGGAGAGGGGCTTTCGTGTCGTGAGAACTGATAAATTGTAGACTTTTGGCTGGATTGTCATTTATATGTACTTTTCTTCTGACCTGGTTCAAGATCTGTTTCTGCAGTCTTGACAGCTTGAATGTTTAGCTCTCCAATGACCATAGGAGATGGCAAGACAGCACAAACAGATCTGGGACCAGGCTAGTATTCTTCATCATCATAACACATGGAATATCTCAGTCTGTTTCTTAAAGAAATGCCAAACCTATTGAGATTTGCTTTGTACAATTGGTTCCTGATTGTGTCTGTCTCAGTTTTGACTGTCTAGAAATGTTTCAGAAGGGAGTGATACTTCCCCTCATGGCAAGCATGTTTAAAGTATAACATTTAAAAAATGTTCAACTGTAGCGAAAGCACATGCATCAAATATACATGTAACCACAATAGTGTGTGTGCGCAGATATACAGTAACTRMTGTGTGGGAGTGTCTCTCTGCTACCAAGATCTCACGGCAGGCAAGAAATTAAAACCTTCTGTGGAACGCACTCATGATTGAACTGGAATTAAAACAAAAGACATGAGCACAGGGTGCTTAAATGAAGAAAAGAAAGAAAGGGAAAGAAAGAAAGAAAGACGGAGGAGAGGAGTATCCCAGGAGAGCAGAAGAGAGGAGAAAGTGAGTGATTGCCAGCGCCGCAGTCCGTCCGCCTCGCTTCATGTCTGGATTTCCTCTTAACAGAATATCAACCAGACCTTTCTCATTGCCGCCCCTCCATCAGACGGCTAGCTTAAATGTGAAAGCAATTAGGGAAATTGGCCCAAGTCAAAGAATCATCTGAGACACCTAAAAAATAAAATGCGTCACTGATTAAGGATCGTCCCGAATGGCACCCTATTCTCTATGTAGTGCACTACTTTTGACTGGCTCTGGTCAAAAGTAATGCACTATGTAGGGAAAAGGGTGCCATTTAGGATGTAAACTCAGAATAGATGTCAGTTGTTTACCCTTTTGTTCTTCTCTGCATTCACGTCCAGCTACTTGCCACTCACTGTTAAAGTGGGAGATGTGATGGTGTCCTACGTGGGGGCATAGATCTCCATCTCTCTTTTTAAAGTGCACTAATGACTTTGTGGTGAGAGTTCTGCAAACGTGGATGTTAGTTCTGCATTAGCCTGCCTGGATGGCAGGCTTGCTCTGATGCTGGCAAGTGCTTGCAAAATGCACTCTACAAAAGTGCAGTATTGTAATGTGAATAACCTCACACCTACCTACAGTATATACAGTGACCTCAAAGTATTGGGACAGTGACACATACCCCTCCAAAATGCTAACCTCCCCTGTTATTGTAATGGTGAAAGGTTAGCATGTCTTGGGGGTAGGATATTTGTGCGTCTAATTTTCTCACTCATCATTATTCACAATTAATTCAGGATTCATGGTAGCATCCACATTATCATGGTAGAAATCACATTAATGTAGAAGTGTTTAGAAACATATTATATTCTTATTTACAATAAAAGTGACTCTAAAATGACACAATACATTATTTACAATTAATTTCTACTGGGCACAAGATAATCTGAAACATAACCAAAACAAACAGCAAATGCATCCAACAAATGTGTAGTCACAAGCTTGATGTAGTCATTGCGTGCTATGAATATGGGACTAAATACTTAACTTTTTACTACTTTAATACACATATAAGTGCATTTGTCCAAATACTTTTGGTCCCCAAAAATGGGGGGGACTATGTACAAAAAGGGTTATAATTTCTAAACTGTTCACCCAATATGGATGAACATACACTCAAATGAAAGTTAGCAGTCTGCACTTTAACCTCATAGTTTTACTTTTGGAGCTCACTGTGTGTGGCAGTATTACAAGTTTGTTATCACATGAAAACTCCAAGGAATGCAGCCTTCTCTGCTCACCTCCCTTAACCCCCAAGTTTAAACAGCTGCTTTTCCCATTCAGCTAGAGTTGGCTTTCGCAATAGCTTTGGGCAGCTTGCCTTGAATAGGAAGAAACTTTTTCTGGGCTCTGGCTTTCTCATTGACAGTCTCTGCTGTGATCTATGGGGCTGTGCAGTCTAGTCTAGGCTGTTCTCACTGGTCAGTTCTCCCCTTTGTGGACCACAACTTTGACCTATTCCCACTGTGTGCATACTGCACGATGCATGGTCATTTCCATAAGAAAAGAGGCATCGAGAATGAGTTGGGGCCACAATCCTTTCTTGAATCTGAGAAGCAGAACAAGGGGAATAGTCGTCCTTCATCAATCAATTGTCAATTAGTCTGGAATTGAAATATGCTCCTTCTTGGTGGACTTCATGTGACTTCAAGATTTTGAGGAAGGTAATGTGATAGAATCAAGGGCCCTTGTAAAATTATTTATTCTTCTAGCATAAACTTCTAATTTGCAAACTAATCACATACTATTTCGATACATTATTGAAAGTATTTAGCCTTTTATTCACAGAACTAAATTTGTTATTTTGCATTGCCGTAAATATAAACATATTGGTGATTTACATGGCCTAACAGAAATAACCTATATGATAGTCAATACCACATATTTACCACACATATGCAACTGAATAGTGCCCAAGGTAGGCTGCAAATAAAACATGCACAATTTTATCAGCCTCTATATCTGCCTGTCCATCATTTATTATAGTGAGCAAATCAGACTGCCATTGTCAAGGGTACGACGGGGCGGGATCATGCTGTGTTGTTAGTGGGAGTGTTGTTAGTGGGAGATCACGTGGATTGGCTGCTTGGGCATGGGGGCCACTTCCTACATTATTTCTGCTCAGAGGAGAGAGCGAGCGGTCTTAGTTTGAACAAAATGGCTGCAAGAACGCTGTCAACGAGAGCTCACTGAACGCATTATGACTGTCCACTCCTACATTTGGATTTTTCGAGAATGTATTTTCTTGGATTCGTTTTTCAATTTGCATTCGTAGTAGCAAGGTCGTCGGTCAGATGTTGTTGCTAACCTGCTAGCTCCTCAGCTAGCGGCCTAAACACAAAATATTTCATTTTGCACTTTAACCCAAGTCGGCTAGCTAGCTAGCAATTTTCGTCGACAATTTACTGAAATCTGCCTGTTTTCTTTAATTTACAAATGACTCCTTACAACAGTCAATGACTAATGCCAACTAGCTAARGTTAACAACTCAGCTACTTTTTGAGTCGAATTGTTTCTGTTGCTTTTTCGTTTTGCTGCTTTTTTCGATATTTTTTTCTATAACGTGATACTTTTGACGTTTATCATTGCTTTGTGTTGCGAAAATTGTCCTTTTAGTGCATCGTTGCGCTAAAATACAAAGTTCTTACTGTGTGTTTTTCAAGTATCGATCTCGGTATTTTTGTTATGAAGCTGCTCAAACAGTTATCCAGTCAGTCAGTAAGCCCCTGCAGCACGAGAGCTGAAGGTGGCTAATGCTAGCTAACTGCGAAGACAAAATTCCTGATTTGTCATTTACGGGTATTTTTCGGAAAAGGCACAGGAGAATGCTTTTCTGCATCATTCTCTGCCATGCACCAACTTTGTATTGAAAGCTGCCAAAGCTCAACGTGTGATTACGCAAGGTAAGGAATACTTTATTGATATCCAACCACAGATTGTTTGACATGCGGCGTCACACCAGCTCAAGCCACATACATTGTATTCTATTATTATGTGACTCGAGCACTAACACTACCGTTAGTGTTTTTCTACTGTTCCAGTTTTCATAGTTACATTGCTTTTATTTACTAACTTGCATTAGCTGATGATTTATAGCAATACATTATGGGAAAGGGTAACGTCAGCTATATTATTTTACTTTACAGTAAACGAGCCAAAGTCAATGATAGTAACTAGGCTGATAAGACTTGATGCCAACAAGCTGAAACGTTAAATATAACTACAAGGGTAGCGTGCATTGCTGATCGYCTTAGTTTCACGGTTATAAATAATTATGATATCTCGTTAGTAACGTTAGCTGTTATTGACAGGGGTTGCCTTCTCTAAAACACACCATGATTTATCCATTGGTTTGGATGGAAATGCACGCGAGTTGTGTGTTAAGAATCGCAAACCAGGAGCACCAGAGGCAGGTTATATAATCTAATTAATGGTCAGTTTAGCGCCGATTGGAATGGACTGGCTGTCCTGATTCGAGCGAATACAATTGTTGTGGGGAAAGCGCAGATTTTTTTTGGTGGGAATACTTTCCATGTCAAATAAGTCAGTTGACTGTGTCATATTCATCCTGAAATATAGGCAAAAGGCATACCCCACACAAGTAATATTTGAGACGTTCATTATTCCTCTATGTTGATTCCATTCCATCAAATTGCTACAATAATCTGGACTGCACTGGGCAGTGTTTGTTTATTTGTTAGACATCACTACCCCCTTTTCATACAGTAGAGGATGGTATGAGTTGTGACTGTCGCCTTCCGTTGATTTCCCCCTACTATCCCTATGCATCCTCCCATACCAAAGTGGTGGAGTAGATCCTATAGCCTCCACCCCCCCATTTTATCTCAATCTTCACACACCAGTGGGGCAATAATGAAATGCATAGAGACCGGGGAGTGGGGGACATGGTGGGTATATAGAATGCTTAACGTGCTTACCGGGAGGAGTGTGACCATTTAATGTCAATCTGAAGGCTCTGGCTGCCAGTTGGTTAACGTGCTGCGGTTCTTAATCAGTTTGTGAAGATGCCGCCCCTCCACCCTGCGACGCTCTAGCCCAACTGACAGCCCCCAAACCGAACCCTACACCCCAGCAACCTTTCTCTCCCTCTGTCAGGGGGACACTCACCACCCCTGTTCAACCCCCTTGGGAATTCAAGGGGGAGTGGAGGGGATGGYAAAATTGTAAAGACGTTTTAGGGGTCTGTAAGTACTCAGTGGAAGTGAAAAGGGTCTGTGGGGGGGGGGCAGCCGCTGGTGAAGGGGCGTTATGTCTGTTGCCATACTGTTTGGTGGCTTAAGGTTTCTGCATGCTTCGGTTCAGCTGGCCGAACGAGTGTGCTCGTGTACTCCCTTAAAAGACCTTGGCTTGAAAATTTAAAAAAGGCTGAAATAGTACTCTTTGTCCATCTGGAGACGCCGTAACAGTATACAGTTCCTCAAAATAGTCTGAATTAATCTAGGATAACTCAACAAATCTTTCACAAATGTTGATGATTTTGTCAAGGAGATCTTAGTCACACAATTTGACATCTAACTAAGATGTTTGGTGCAGTATTTCTCAAGTGTATTTTGAGAATATTGCACCGAACATTGTTTATGGACAACAAACACTTATTTGAAGAATCCCTACTGTTGACCAA